>NW_026864413.1:0-49623 GCF_026571515.1 Ruditapes philippinarum
ATTTTTTCCCAAACGGTTTTAGCATATCGCAGCCACTCTTTCATAACTTTTTCAATATCATATTTTGTTGCCCCCTTATTTTCCCTCGTAAACATCTTTAATTGAAAAAATCATTGCATAATTTTTATTAAAAATGTTTTGTTATTGCTGGTGTATGATATTACACTTAAATAATATTTGTTAAGAAATAGAAAAAAAGGTATATAATTTTTTATAATCATTTTTAAAAGAAAAAAAAAACAAAAAATATAATAAAAAAGGTTATTTAAAAACCTTAAATTATATGATTTTTCTGAGATCGAAGAATTTACCACGCCAGCTTGATTTTGTTAAGTCTTTTAATTTGTGAGAAAAAAAAATAATAACTGAAATTTTAAATGTGACCTAAAATGACCGGGGCTATCATGTTTTAACATCAAATCCCAGGGAAAGGGGAACCCCAATTTCCCCGTAAGGCAAGGGGCATTTTGTTTTTTTAAACTTAACCCCCACAAGTGAAAATTTCCCCAAATTCGTTTTGCAAACTATTGTCAGCCTTGTGTAATGTTAATATCTCATGATATCAATTTCTGATTTCGTGTGCTGATTAAATTTTACAAAATATGAAAATTTAAAGAAATGATTGATCGTTGTGGTACCCCTGAAAAAATAGACAAACATTCGTTTTTATTTGTTTATTTAATTATTCCTTTGTGTTAGGGGGGTTGGGAAAAAAATGTAATTTTTTTTTTTAAGAATATGAGAAGTTTTAGTTTTTTTAAGGGCAGAATAAAAATTTGTGGTCAACTAAGTCAAGGTTTTTTAAAATTAAAAAATACAGCATCTAGTTTTTCCATCATCAATATTCGTAAGCCAGAAGGCTAAAACCCGGATGAAACCCCCTTTTCAGAATGAAGTTCGTTTCCAAAAACTGAACCGTGCTCTTTATGACATTGTTATTTAAAAAGGGTATAAATTGCTAGTTTTAGTTTTTTTTAATTTTTGAAAAAAAGGGTTTAATTAATTATTTGTGCATTGCTCTTTTAATAAAATCAATTCATTATTTAATCCCTTTTGTAGCCTGTATTTTGGTTTGTGTTTGGGTCCTGGCCGTGCCCTGTCTGTCTGTTGTGGTATTTGTTGGAGATTGGATTGAATCCACCTTCGCTTGTGATTTTGTTTTCATATTTTTTTTATTTTTGGGGGGGTGCCATTAATGCCCCAAAAATTTTTTTACTTTCATCAAGTTTTTCAAAATATCTAAAGTAAAATTCAAAATTGGTTATATTTAATTTTTATTAGAATAAAAATTAATAAAATTATATGTTTAAAAAATTTTCATAAAATTTAAAAAACATTGAAAATACGTTGTTTCTATAAATTTTTGGTCTTGTAAATAGAATACCTTTATATTTGACATACATGAAAAGGTGCGTAAAGAGTAAAAAGTGTACAAAAAATTTTTGGGGCTAATTTAGTAGTTTCTTTTAAAAAAAGGTGCCCCCTCTTCACTTCAGTGTTGTTTTTTTTTTTCTGGTCCTTCGGGATCATTTGCCCCACTATTGAGTGTTGAAAAGAGTACGCCCAAACGGTGGTAGGGGGGGTGAGGATGTTTTCGCGTATTATTATCCTATTAAAATCAATCAAACAGAGTCTGCAGTTTCTTGAAACTTGTTTGATTAAATGTTTCCCGAGGGATCACTTTGTTTCCAGTTTTTCTTTAAGAAAACATCAACAGGGTTAAAAATAAAACATCTTTTACGATTTAAGTGATTGTGATATGACTTTATGAGCTTTTAGAATTTAACAAAACATATTTTTTTTCATTTTACAAGGTAAAATTATACAAAGCTTTTATAAAACGAATACAAATGTTTGTATATCTGAAAGTTACAATTTTGTAATGCATTTTTTATATATATAATATTAGGTACCATATATACCGTTTATGTCTGTATACTTACAGATACATCTAGTTCAGTTTTATATAATAATTATATTTTTAAACCATGTCACGAAAAATTTATAAGTCTTATTTACTTTCGAAATGCCAAAAATCTCCTTCTAAAGATTTTCTTTAATTTGGTTCAAAAATTTATATTATTTCCCCCAGGTATATATTCGTTCACAGATAAACTTTCCCGGGGTTTTAAATGAAAATGGGTCGTATTTTTCAAACCGGGTTCAAAAAGGCATCGGGAAATTGTTTGTTGCATGATTGTGCAGAAAACCCATAAATTTCAAAAAAAAATGAGTTCCATCGGAAACAGGAGTGAGTAAAACAAATGATAGATTCTTTAAAGTTAAAATAATGCATTGATCTTGTTAAATTTTTTCGTCAGGAATTCTTTAATAAACACTGATGAGATTAGTTGTTTTCGCCGCCTTTGTTTACCAACCCCACCCACCGAAAATGACATGGTTATCGATACTACAAAAGCGGAATGAGTAGAAATGCTCCTGGTTTAGAGCCCGGGGACCTTAATCATGATTACTAACTTACAATATCAGACATAACAGGCGGTCAAGATTACTCTATTTTATGACGTTTTCCTCTCTGACTGTTATCCCCCTTTTTCCCCCCAATGATGCCCCTATTGAATATATTAATCTTTTAAAGGAACAATTAGACAAAATTAAAACTTTTGGAAAGTCATACATACAGCCAGCAATCCATATCTTGGGGTGACTTCAACTACCGTAAAATAAACTGGACATCTAAACTAAATAAAGATACTGACTCATGTTTATCGGACTGTGAAGGCCAATTATTCCATAGTACATTTTAAACGAGGCTTAGTGGCAGAACAACTTGTTCTTTTTCCAACTAGAGAAAGTAACACCTTAGATCTTATTGGTAACAACTTTACCTGGTCAGTTTAGCAACATTCACTCTCCAGATCAGTTTAGTGACCATGAACGCCATTATGGGAACATTCAGCTGTTATGTACCTAGGAAGTCTATGCCAAAACGTAAACTTTTTAAATACTCAAAAGGTGACTATACTCAAATGAAGGAAGATGCTGTTTAATTTTTCGCAAATACAAATACTTTTAATGGTCACCAAAAAACAAAAGATCAGTAGAAGAAAACTGGAATATGTTTTAAAAAATTTATAATAAGTACATCTGAAAAGAACATTCCTAGCAAAATGTCAGGTGGAAAAAAGTCTCTACTTGGATAAATAATAATATTAAGCGTCTGATTAAAAGAAAGAAACCGCACACATGCTTTGTATAAAAAAACTGGCAACTCAAAGATTAAACAAAGATGGAAGATTCTAAGAAGTTCTATAAATAATGAATTGAAATCAAGCACACAGTATGTTTGTTAACGATCTCATTGGTGACATCAAACAGGACTCAAAACCTTTTGGAAATATATAAGTAGTCAAAAGAAAGACTCGCAAGGTTTATACCACCCCTAAAGTTCAGGAAACGGTAAATCCGCCGAAACAAGACATAGATAAAGCCCGAAACACTTAATCGCCAATTTACTAGTGTTTTTTACAGAGACATATTTACAGTTCTTGTCCGTACTCCAAACCTTCTACTGAAAACCAATTGAAAATTATAGTTACTAAAAAAGGTGTTGAAAACATTCTAAAAAAATGTCAATCCGAGTAAAGCAATGGGTCCTGATAACATCCACCCTAGAATACTCAAAGAACTTTCATATGAAATATCAGAAATCCTAGCCCACTTCTTTCAACAGTCAATTGATCGCGGATTAATTCCAGAAGACTGGAAGAATGCGAACATTTGCCCCATTGTTCAAAAAGAACGATAGATCCATTCCAAGTAACTACAGACCTGTGTCGCTGACATGCATTACTTGTAAATTGTTTAGAACATATAATTTGTTCCAACCTCATGCAACTTTAGACAAAACGGCATTTTGAATAATCGTCACACGCATTTAGAAAACATCAATAGTTGCGAAAACACAGCTTGTAAATGTCATCCATGACTGGGCTACATCTATAGATAACAACAAACAAACAGATATATTTATTCTTGATTTCGAAAAAGCGTTCGAAACACAGTACCTCATGAACTATTGAAAAGTAAACTGAAAAAATATGGAATATCTCAAAACATCTTGTTATGGATAGACTCTTTCCTTACACAGAGAACACAGTGTGTTGTAGTGAACGGTAGCAAATCTAGCACTTCATCAGTAAAATCCGGTGTTCCACAAGGTACGGTGTTAGGGCCGATATTATTCCTAGTACATATAAATGACATTTCGGACAATATTTCGTCAAACATAAAGTTATTCGCTGACGATTGCGTCTGTTACAGAGAAATATTAAGTGAAAAAGACTGCGAAATTTTACAAGAGGATATAAACAAGCTAGGACAGTGGGCAACAAATTGGACAAACTATACAAATTTTATCATATTCATTGGCACTTTGTAGGGCCAACCACACAATCTTTATAGTCATCGCTGGTCCAACGTTGGACCAACCACACAATTTTAATCATAATCATTAATCCTGTATTGGGTCAGATGTAATCATCACAATTGGCCCAAGGTTTGACTAATCAAAGAATTATGATATCTTGCCAATTTATGCCCTTTTGCCGTTTGACACTTCATTCGTCCTAAAATTAATGAATGCACCATATCTTTATCTTCCTTAATTTAGAGTCAACCCCCTGCTGAGGACCTAGACTTGACGCGCGTCAACTGACAAGAATGTTAGTAAAAGAGCTGAAATAAAAGAATATAAAAGTAATGGAAATGAGTATATTTTTAAAAACAGGTTAAAAACAGAATAGGTATTTTAGGGAGACGTATGTTCAGTCCGGCTTACAGCCAGACTGAACTCAGGGCCAGACAAGTTTATGATATCAGGTTGTAAAAAAATTTTAAGCATTCTAGTGGACTATTGTTCTTGGGAAAAATGAATATTTATAGTATTCAGTTTTTGTTTGGACTTGCTGGAATGCATAGTGATGGGATGTTCTAGATGATCTTGTAAGAGGGATGATATACTTTGGGAAAGGGATAGCCACCTGGTCATGCAAGATGTTGTGAAACATGACCAGGCGTTGGTCAATACGCCGAAGGTCAAGGCACCTCCATTGAAGGGAAGTCAACATGTCAGTGACACTTGACGTACGGCCGAAGTCATGTTTGGCCCACCTAGCAGCCCTTCTTTGGACGGACTCTATTTGGTCAATGAGAGTTCATGTATAGGGGGACCAGACCGTGGAGCTGTACTCGATCTAGAGCCTGACAATACCAATAATCTATTTGCAGCTATTATTGAATTCATGTTAAATAAAAAATAAATGCAAAAGATCACAAAATATCTCACTACATTTTATTATTAGTGTAGAGCTTATAACATAAACAGAAAAAATAAGCAATCATTAAAGTCAAAATCTCAAAAGAAAGTTTTTGATTTGATTCCTTTAACATCATCATTGAGTAAAACAACCAATTAAGTAATGAAAACTAAACATCAAAGAAACACATATCTCATAGTAACTATGGCATTGGCAATTTTCATTTTTCCTGTTAATGAACCAATATATATATATTATGTATAAAAGTAAGTGGTTTATTTTATATGTATAAAAGTAAGTGTTGTTTTTTTTCAATTATCTTCAGCCTGTGTGTTGTAAGTTTTACAACATTATTTTCGTTCTCCCATCTTCACACGGTTTTAGCATATCGCAGCCACTCTTTCATAACATTTTCAATATCACTATTAGTTGTGTGTCCCCCTTATCTTCCTCGTACAACATCTTTAATTGATAAAATCATTGCATAAGTTTTACTTATAAATGTTTTGTTATTGCATAGGTGTATGATATTACACTTAAATAATCATTTGTTAAGCAATAGAAAAGAAGGTATATAATTTTGTTATAATCATATTTAAAGAAAAATAATACAAAAAATATATATATAAAGGTCTACTTAGAAACCTTAAGATTATATGATTTTTCTGAGATCGACTAGAATTACCTACGCCAGCTTGCATGTGTTAAGTCGTTAATTTGTGAGAGAAAAAAATGAACTAACATGTAATTTAAATGTGCACCTAAAATGCACCAGAGGCTATCATGCATTTAACATGCAAATGCCATGGAAGGAACTCCAATTTCCCCGTAAGGCGGAAGGAGGCAGTATTGTTATTTTAAACTTAAGCACCCACAAGTGAAAATTTCCAAATTCGTTCTTGCAAACTATTGTCAGCCTTGTGTAATGTTTAATCATCTGCATGCATATCAATTTCTGATTTCGTAGTGACTGATATATATCATTTACAAAATTATATGAGAATTATAGATAATGATTGATCGTTGTGGTACGCCTGATAAAATAGACAAACATTCAGATTTATATTTGTTTACTTTAATTATTCGCTTTGTGTTAGAGAGGTTGGAAAAAATGTACATATTTTTTTTAAGAATATGATGAAGTTTTAGTTTATTAATGGCAGAATAAGAATGTTGTGGTCAACTAAGTCAAAGGCTTTTAAAATGTAAAAATACAGCATCTAGTATATTTCCATCATCAATATTCGTAAGCCAGAAGGCTATAAAGCGGATGAAACCCGTTTGACGAGAATGAAGTCTCCGTTTCCGAAAACTGAACCAGTGCTCATTTATGACATTGTTACTATAAAGGTATAACACTTGCTAGTTTCAGTTTTTCTTGGAATATTTCTGAAAAAAGGCTTTAATTAATTATTTGTGCTATTGCTCTTTTAATAAAGTCAATTCATATATTTAATCCCTTTTGTCAGCTCCTGTATTTGTGGTGTTGTGCTTGGCTCCTGGCCGGTGCCATGTCCTGTACGTGTTGCTGGTATTTGTTGGGAGATTTGATGATTGAATGCCACCCTTCGCTTGTGATCTTTGTTGTCATATTTTTATTATTTTAGGGCCAGTGCCATTAATGCCACAAGATTTATTTTATCTTTCATCAAGGTTATCAAAATATCTAATGTAAAATGTCAAATTGGTTATGATTTAATCTTTCATTCAGAATATAAATTAATAAAGCTATATCTTATAAAATATTTTCATAAAATTTAAAAGACATTGAAAATACGTTGTTTCTATAATTTTATGGTCGATTGTAACATAGAATACCTTTATATTTGACATACATGAAAAGTGTGCGTAAACAGAGTAAAATGTGTGGGACAAAATGTTATGGTGCTAATTTAAGTAGTTTCTTTTAAAAAGGTGCCCCGTACTTCACTTCAGTGTTGTTATATTTTTCTGGTCCTTCGGGATCATTGATGCCAGCACTATTGAGTGTTGAGAATTGAGTACCGCTCAAGACGGTGGTAGGGTGCGTGAGGGATGTTGCGCGTATTCATTATCCCTCATGTACAGACTCAATCAAACAGAGTCTGCAGTTCTCTTGTAATCTTGTTGTGATTAATGCTTCCGAGGGATCACTTTGTTTCCAGATTTCTTTAAGGCAACATCAACATGGTCTACAAATAAAACATCTTTTACGATTTAAGTGATTGTAGACTATGACATTATGAGCGTTTAGAATTTATACAAGAACATATTTTTTTTTCATTTTACAAGGTAATAATTATACAAAGCATTATAAAACAGATATACTACACATGTTTGTATATCTGTAAGTTACAATTTTGTAATGCATTTTTAATATATATAATATTAGGTACATGTACGTATATATACCGTTTACGTGTACTGTATACTTAATTACAGCATACATCGATCTATGTTCAGTTGATATAATAATTATATTTTAGTACAATGTCACGTAAACATTTATAAGTCGTTATTTACTTACGAAATGCCAAAACGTCTCTTTCTAAAGATATTTCTTTAATTTAGGTTCAAAATTTATATTATTTACCTCCCAGTGTATATATTCGTTCACACGCATATAACTTTCCGGGTTAAATGAAAATGTCGTATTTTACAAACCGGCTTCAGACAGCGCATGCGTGGAAATTTGTTTAGTTGCATGACTTGTGCAGAAAACCGATAAATTTCAAAGAAAATGAGTTCCATCGGAACAGGAGTGAGTAAACAATGATAGATTCTTTAAAGTAAAATAATGCATTGATCTTGTTAAATTTTTCGTCAGGAATTCTTTAATAAACACTGATGAGATTAGTTGTTTTCCCTTTGTTTACCAAACCCCACCCACCGAAAATGACATGGTTATCGATACTACAAAAGCGGAATGAGTAGAAACTCCTGGTTTAGAGCCCGGGGACTAATCATGATTACTAACTTACCATATCAGACATAACAGGCGGTCAAGACTATACTCTATTTTACTGACGTTTTCTCTCTGACTGTTCAATCCATCTTCCAATGATGCCCCTATTGAATATATTAATCTTTTAAAGGAACAATTAGACAAAATTAAAACTTTTGGAAAGTCATACATACAGCCAGCAATCCATATCTTGGGTGACTTCAACTACCGTAAAATAAACTGGACATCTAAACTAAATAAAGATACTGACTCATGTTTATCGGACTGTGAAGGCCAATTATTCATAGACATTTTAAACGAGGCTAGTGCAGAACAACTTGTTCTTTTTCCAACTAGAGAAAGTAACACCTTAGACTTATTGGTAACAACTTTACCTGGTCAGTTTAGCAACATTCACTCTCCAGATCAGTTTAGTGACCATGACGCCATTATGGGAACATTCAGCTGTTATGTACCTAGGAAGTCTATGCCAAAACGTAAACTTTTTAAATACTCAAAAGGTGACTATACTCAAATGAAGGAAGATGCTGTTAATTTTTCCAAATACAAATACTTTAATGGTCACCAAAACAAAAGATCAGTAGAAGAAAACTGGAATATGTTTAAAAATTTTATAATAAGTACATCTGAAAAGAACATTCCTAGCAAAATGTCAGGTGGAAAAGAGTCTCTACCTTGGATAAATAATAATATTAAGCGTCTGATTAAAAGAAGAAACCGCACACATGCTTTGTATAAAAAAACTGGCAACTCAAAGATTAAACAAAGATGGAAGATTCTAAGAAGTTCTATAAATAATGAATTGAAATCAGCACACAGTATGTTTGTTAACGATCTCATTGGTGACATCAAACAGGACTCAAAACCCTTTTGGAAATATATAAGTAGTCAAAAGAAAGACTCGCAAGGTATACCACCCCTAAAGTCAGGAAACGGTAAATCCGCCGAAACAGACATAGATAAAGCCGAAACACTTAATCGCCAATTTACTAGTGTTTTTACAGAGACAATTTACAGTTCTGTTCCGTACTCCAAACCTTCTACTGAAACCATGAAGAAAATTATAGTTACTAAAAAAGGTGTTGAAAACATTCTAAAAAATGTCAATCCGAGTAAAGCAATGGGTCCTGATAACATCCACCCTAGAATACTCAAAGAACTTTCATATGAAATATCAGAAATCCTAGCCCACTTCTTTCAACAGTCAATTGATCGCGGATTAATTCCAGAAGACTGGAAGAATGCGAACATTTGCCCATTGTTCAAAAAGAACGATAGATCCATTCCAAGTAACTACAGACCTGTGTCGCTGACATGCATTACTTGTAAATTGTTAGAACATATAATTTGTTCCAACCTCATGCAACATTTAGAACAAAACGGCATTTTGAATAATCGTCAACACGCATTTAGAAAACATCATAGTTGCGAAACACAGCTTGTAAATGTCATCCATGACTGGGCTACATCTATAGATAACAACAAACAAACAGATATATTTATTCTTGATTTCGAAAAAGCGTTCGACACAGTACCTCATGAACTATTGAAAAGTAAACTGAAAAAATATGGAATATCTCAAAACATCTTGTTATGGATAGACTCTTTCCTTACACAGAGAACACAGTGTGTTGTAGTGAACGGTAGCAAATCTAGCACTTCATCAGTAAAATCCGGTGTTCCACAAGGTACGGTGTTAGGGCCGATATTATTCCTGGTTCATATAAATGACATTTCGGACAATATTTCGTCAAACATAAAGTTATTCGCTGACGATTGCGTCTGTTACAGAGAAATATTAAGTGAAAAAGACTGCGAAATTTTACAAGAGGATATAAACAAGCTAGGACAGTGGGCAACAAATTGGGGTATGAGGTTTCAACCAGTAAAATGCAACATGATGACTCTAACTAGAAAAAGGAAAATAATTTCCTATGAATATACATTACAAGGGACAAAACTAGAATTTCTACAATCTATTAAATATCTTGGTGTCCATATAAGAAGTAACTTGCACTGGGGAAAACATGTGGAAGAAATCTGTAACAAAGCATACAAAACTCTGGGACTTTTGAAAAGAAATCTATCAACTTGCCCGCTAGAAGTTAAATTACAAGCATATAAAGGACTTATTAGACCAGTCTTAGAAAATTGTAGTGCAGCATGGGACCCACATCAACTTTATCTACAAGAAAAACTAGAAAGTGTTCAAAAGAGAGCAGTTAGATTTATAACATCAAATTATAATTACGAACCTGGTACTATGACAACCCTTTTGAAAGAACTAAATCTACCATCCCTTAAGGAACGAAGACAACAAAATAGACTCATATTAATGAATAAAGGTGTAAACAAACAAGCACATATAAATATAAATATTTTACAACGTAGTAAAAGATCTACCAAGAACCAACATAGTCAACATTTCTTACGTATCCAGTCGCGTACTGATGTGCTAAAGTATAGTTTTTTCCCAAATACTGTGAAAGAATGGAACTCTCTACCTCCAGACCTTTTGATAAATAATGTAAACACGCTTAAGGACACATCCAGTTCATTCGCAAAAATCATTAGAGAGGGTATCATGTTGCCCTAAGCCGCTTGATAATTGCAAAGGCCGGTGTAAATAATGTCTTTGACGTCACACCGTATACAGATCAAGATCAAGATGTCAATCTCCTCGTGGAAAAAAGACATGGCTATGCGTCAAAATCGCAAGAAAATTAAAAAGAGTTGTTTAAAACTAAAAGAGGATAAAAGAAGAATTCAATATTGAATGTTAAAAAGTACTGGTTGGAGACAAATTGGCCAGCTCAGCCCAAAAAAGTACTCAGCCCAAGTAAGCTTGGCTCTGTTCAAACTTGGCACAGGTCAACTCGGCACACTTTTCAATTTATTAATATATTGGTTTGTTTTATCATTCTTTATTGTTGGAACCACATACTTAATATATGGACTGATTTACAATTGTGGAAAGATGTTTTCTTAAATTATTGTTACATTTTTGGTAATGAAATCATTTTCAATGATTTTGGAAATGAAAACTTGTTACAACCAATCCATGTGAACACATGGTACTGTAGAGTAGACAATTTAGGTAATTTTGATACCCTCCTTCACAGGCCTCAGATATAAGTTTCTTGCATATCAGACAGGATTATCTCTCGTTAACTCCGGTGCTAGAAAACCCTGTCTTACACACCCCAGGTAAGACAAGTCGCATGCTTTAAATGACGTCATTGCTGTGCGCCTTTTATGAATGAATTGCGTTCTACCGATGACGTCATTTTACCGTTATGAATGAAGTCTGTAAGTTCATATGCTTCTGTAAGAAAAAATTGCCTAATGAAAATATCAGTTTTTTTGTAATTTCTGTTTTGAAAATAATTGATATGTAATTATTACAGTAATATGCAAGAAAAATAATCAAACACTGGCTTTCGGTACAGAAGGGAATATCTAGCTCTCAGGTAACTGTTTAGCAGAAAGTCGGCAGAGCCTCATTACCGCCATAAACAATTACCCTCGAGCTAGATATTCCGGTCTGTACCGGCAACCAGTGTAAGATTCTTATAATCAACATAATCAGAAATAAACAAACTATGGAAAAATGTTTAAAAAGTGTCCGTTTGGTGGTCCCTGACCAGTAGTGACTTGAAAACTAGGGTGGGACATGTTCAATGCTACCTATGGCTGCTGTGGTGTAGGGAGTAGGGCAACTGTAGGAGGTAGGTTCCAATGGTATACAACCTTGGGACTCCTAGGAAAGAAGGAGAATTTATAATAGTCTGAAGTTCAACAGTTTCAATAAGTTAACATACTAAGGGGATGGGCATCATGACCATGGCTTGATGTTTAGGGGAGGGATGTCACATATTTTGCTATGGAGATAGCAGCCAGACCATGTTGAATCTTGTAGAAAAGGGATAACCTAGCATCTCATGATCTTTATGTTAAGTTCAAAATTTCGAGGCATAAGGGAGTGTAGCTTGTTTGTGACGCTAAAGTAAAGGACATTATTTGTAAAAAGTCAAATAAACGTCTTGCACACAGAGAGTGCACATGAGAGTGTCATAAAATAATAAAATATAATATAAAAAGGCAGTTTTTTGTTTCTTTTACAAAGGACCAAACTAACTTGACCAGTAATTGATGCAGTAAGTTTCCCAAACATACTTTATGCATTGTCTTATTCAAATAAGACATATTCAGTTAGAATTTCCTAGTTTTCAATAAGTTTCTGAAATAAAAGTATTTTACTCAAAGATAAGCATAGTATATCTTGAAAGGTTAAACATTACATTAAAACATGTTTGATATATAATTTTGTGTTTTTTCTGCAGTATGATTTGTCCGCCTCACAATTTTCACCAGATGGCAGAGTATTCCAAGTTGAGTATGCTTTGAAAGCAGTAGAAAACAGTGGGTAGGTACTTTCAAATAGATTTCACTTTAATACTTGTTGATTTCAATTCTTATTTACTAGCAATTGAATACCTAATTGACATTACGCTGCCTGTCAATCAACCTGACAAACGTCTTACCGATAAGCCAATCAGCGATCATTATCAGTTTCATGCTAAGATGCCTGCAAAGTCCCCCATTTTCCTTAGACAAGTTATCTGTCTATGACAAAGGTGTAGAAGTAATTAAGATTGAAATAATTTTAATTTTCTGTCAATTTAAAGCTATTTAATCGGTATATTATTAATTAAGTTACCAAATATACGTATGGACAGATCAAGTAAGTTAGTTTATTATACAAAAAGACAGTAAATTTCTACATACATGTATGGAAATTTTAAATTTTATGGTGTCACTAATATAATTTTACTGTTTTTGTTTTGTTACTTCAATTTCAAAATTAAATCATGACATAATCATATACTTTTCTACACATAATATCTCTTTGAATTTGTAATATATAATGACATTCTGTCAGTTTAAGATTTTCATTGAAGTCAACAAGAAATAACACCATCTTTGTTAAACGTTTCATGCATCATTAATACATAAATGCAGATATTTTTTGCTATACCATAATACATTATACATTGAATAATACTATTCAATAAAATCAATAAAACCATCAAATAAAACCGTATTATGTCTAAGGTTCTTACTGACTGGATCACGTGAATCAGTGGGCGTGTCACATGAATCAGTGGGGGGAGCGATCCCTTCTTTGGCGGAATGTCAATTACACAAAAGTTTCAAAGTTTTATAAAGTTCATACCTACCATCATCTTTATAAGTACACCCTCTGACAACTGTGTTAGGGAATTGATTCTTTGACTCGGTGGTCTAGATCATTGTTACTTTTGCTTATAAATGGGTGGCCACAAATTTGAATCCCAGTCATGGCATGGTCTTTCCTGATGCATTTGCATCTTCCTGTTACAAGCTAAATCATTCGTAAACAAATTCACTGCAGTGAAAATTTTTATGTTTTTCAGAACTGCCATTGGAATAAGAGGAAAGGATGGGATTGTATTTGGAGTTGAGAAGCTTGTAACTTCAAAACTTTATGAAACAGGGGCCAATAAAAGAATTTTTAATATTGATAGACATATAGGAATGGTAAGGATAAAATAATTTACTCAGTGTAAATCAAAATGCTTTTGAAATTGGATGGTTTTTATAGACAGAAAACAAAAATTTTACTTTGGTAACCAGGTCTAACTTTTACTTTTGCTTTATACATTTTTGAATGTATGTTAAAGTATATTATGCATTGTCATCTATTTCATTTATTTATTTATTTTGTGGATAAGAAGTAAATAAATTTTAGGGCATTCTGACATTCTGAAATGATTTTCATGATATCTGATTTCTTTTAATTTTAAAAAGTGTCTTTGTTGATATATTAAATTACGTATTTTGATACAGGCTGTTGCAGGGTTATTAGCTGATGCAAGGCAGATTGTAGAAACTGCTCGAGAAGAAGCTGCAAGTTACAGATCAAATTATGGCACCCCTATACCACTTAAAGTAAGTTTGCTTGTTTGATTATTTCAACTACTTCAGTCATTTGTCAATGTCATCTGTATGGAACCATGCCATTTAACATACCTTTTAAGACTGTGTTCTGTTTGTAATTAAGTTTTAAGCTCAATTATTCAAAGAATAGGGAAAGCTATTGCACTCTCTCAGGCGTTAAAGTGTCACACTTTGGTTAAGTATGTTGGTATGTCCAAAATTACTGAAAGGAATAGGTTGAAACTTCACACACTTTTTTGAGAGCATAATGACAGAATTTTGGCCCCTTTTGAACTTAAAAAAATTTAATGTCTACATTATCCAGGCACTGAGAATAATCAGGCAAGTTGCCATACTGACAACTCTTGTTTTATATTTAAACCCCTTTATAGTGACCAGTTCAAAATGCAGTTTGAATGCTGATGCATAAAAAAATGTTTAGTTAAGAAATTGAGTAGTTTGTATTACTTATGTAAGAATTATGAATTTTGTATTACTTTTGTTAGAAATATCATATGAACTGTAATTCAAGAATTGTCTTGCATACTGCATAAATAATGTATACAATAATACAAACATATGAAATTTAACCAAAACCTGAACATTTGGAACCCCAGAATAAAACATTTAACCATTATGTAATCAAATTTATTTAGAATTCAGATTTTTATTATTCATTATGGTTATCATATGATATTTTCCAGCATCTAACAGACAGAGTATCAATGTTTGTACATGCCTACACATTATACAGTTCAGTAAGACCATTTGGTGTCAGTTGTTTAATGGGTTCATATGATCCCACTGATGGTCCAGAGATGTACGTTATAGATCCATCAGGTGTCTCATTTGTAAGTGATTTTATCTTTAAACAGTCTGCTGCCTAGGTGACCATGTTGTTGAGTCTCAACAATTGTATATTTGCATTGAACAATAATTATTACTTGATAAAAGTGTCATTTAAAATTCTCTACTGTTGAAACCTTTACCATTAGTTTATGGAATTTCGTAAAAACTTTAAGGCATATGAGTGATTCTCATAATATTCAGGACTTGCACAAATGTTTCACTGGACATTATGTAAAATGTAATACATCGGGCCTCGATGATTTTTTAGGGCCGGGGGAGTGACCTTCCAAATTTACTTGCCCCTTATAAAATGCACTCGCCCTGCATTTTGACAGAAAATGTTTGTAACAATGAAAAACAAAACTCAAATTTACTGATTACTGTTCTATATCAGTATAATTGGCTTTATTCAATTACATATTGTTCTTTAATGTTTATAATAATTTTATATTTTTATTATATAATCTTCAACATAGCCTGAATACTTATTCTATTCAAATTTTAACACACTCGGCTTAAATATTAGGCATCAAAATATCAACTTCATGGCTAAGTATAAAACATTACTGAATGCATAAGTTATAAAACATTGCCGAATGCTGCTGTTTGTAAGGAATCAATTCATCATACACATTTGGTAAAGTTTTATACTAAGTCATAAGGTCAGTTTCCGGTTGATGGTATTAAGTTTGAAATGGTGTCTTCTGTTTTTTACCGAATGACTTCATTTATGTTAAATATTTAGAGAAACATCATTTGGATCTGGAGAATCTTACTTGCCCGACCTGAACTTTTACTCCCCAATGAGAGCAGGCGAGTGGATTTGTCATGGCCTGTACATGTATTATTTCAGTCAGGCCATGGTATTATAAAGTTCAATGTTTGGGAGAATTTAACCTCTTTGACTTGTAAAATAAAGATGATGTTCTCATTTCTTAATATATGTGAGGCTTAAAGTTATTAACTTTTAAAAATTGTGTTATTGAAAATACAGACTAATGTTTGATATAATTTTCCAATAAAGGGATATTATGGATGTGCAATAGGAAAAGCAAAACAAGCAGCAAAAACAGAAATAGAAAAAATAAAGGTTGGTGGTTCTTTTTTGTCTTTGGATAAACTTATTTAAACATAATTTGAAAACTCTAAAACATTTGAAAACTAAGCATGCTTAATAATCAAATATGCATGTGTACATGTTGTTTACAATTGTTATAGATGCCTTATTACATCTGTTACTTTTATAGTAGGGTCTTTATAAAATTCTGTTTTCACAGACCAGTAAAAAAAACTGTTGAAATGTTGAGATAATTTATAATGAAAATTTACGTAAAATAATGATTTATGCTAAATAAATTTAAATTTAATTTTCATGGTCTGTGTATAGAATTTGAGAAAAATTAAGTGAAACATGTTGCATAACAAAAAATACGAAACAAGTAATGATATGGTAAAAATCTACTCCAATCAAAAATGTAATGCATTGCACCTTCATCTGAAAAAAATTGTTGACATTTCACTAGTGATATCTCTTATTATTCCAGATGAAAGACATGTTGTGTGTTGATCTTGTAAAAGAAGTAGCAAAAATGTATGTAAAAGTTAATTGAGTAATTCAAAAACTTATTCATATGAAAGACTATTATTTTATTATAATTTTAATGTTATGTTTGGAGTATGAAAACAGCACAAATTTTATGTATAATTCTAATGCCATTTCGTTTAGATTGATCAGTGAAAAGGCTTTAGCATTAACTGTCCCAGTAAAGATATTTATATTTAGTACAAAGTCTAAAAAAAAAAGAAATGAATTTAATTAATCTGTTATTTTTAACTAAAGCTGCACTTTACACTAATTGCATAGTATAGAACTAAGATTCCTCTTTAATTCAGTTATGCTATATAGTCATTTTACTTTTTCAGAATTTACATAGTTCATGATGAAGTGAAGGACAAAAATTTTGAACTTGAATTAAGTTGGGTTGGAGATAGTAAGTTAATACAATTTTATCAAATTGTTGGCAGAAAGATTTATAGCATATTGCTTATTCTTGATATTTTGTTAGTTGACAAGGAAAACAGTGCTACATATTCAGATAGATGTTAAGAAATTACTTGTACAAAGTGATCAGTTCATTCAACAGGATGTCAAAGGTCAATGATTGATTATTCAGGCTATCTCTTTAAAGGTGCATTAAGCTTCAGAATTGTTTTCCCTTCTGTCGATAGGACAAACTAGTGTTTTATAATGTTGTAATAAATAGAACAAGTAATCTGCTCATCACCATAAGAAAAAAGCGCTGAGTGTGTAATAAGTTCTGATATAGGTAGCTAAATGTAAACAAACTTAGTATTGTGACTTCCATACAACATACTTAATCACTGTAAATGTACTTACTGCCAAAGTAGCAAAAGATTATTCAGCTTCATGGCCAATGAGTAGCTGTTTTAGAAACTGTAACAGGATAAGAAAATTAAAAAAGCTTTTGAAAAATGAAATCATTGGCATTTTTTAGGCTTAATTGGCCTTTAAAGATAAACATGTATTTTAAACTCCACTTATAACAATATTCAGGGGACCTCTGAATTTATATTGTTATTTCCGGATATCTCAGGGGCAAGGAGTACGAAACAGGGTAACAGCATCATTAAAAGAGGTATATCGTTATAAGAGGAGTTTGCTGTATATTGGTTAAAAAATAGAAATTTCTTACTATTGCTTAGCAACCATCTTTAAAAGCATAGTTTTTATGGCTTTCCAAAATTAAAGTATTTCAGTAACAAATTGATTAGGAGTCAGATACTAAATGCACAAAAATAGATGTGAAAAGTCATATTTTCATGTCTTATGTTAAGAAACTTTACCATTAAAATATGTTGGCAAACGTGGGAAAAACCAAAAATTTACGTCAGCGGAGCGCGTAGTACAGCAGTAAAAGGATGAAAAGAATAGATCTGAGATAAAATTAAATGAAAAATGGAAACAGGACCGTGAATCATTGGTGTATTGAAAATGAGCTGTACGGACTGTGCCGATTTTTACCGCGAAAAAATTAAAAGCTAAAAGTGTCTTAGAAATACAAACACAAGTTTTCCTTTTGATTAATTTTATTCGGTCTGACAGATTTCGTTTCGGTCCGACAGATTTTCATGGTTTGTCAGACCAAATGTCTGACACTTTTTTTTTAACTTTCGGGAAGTCTGTGTTGCGTTGTTTGATTTTAAATTTCTATTTCAAAGATGAGGTTTTCAAGCCCTGACAAAATTAATCAGTTGAGAATATAATTATGTGTGATTTTGATAAAAAGTCCAGTCTGATTATGGTTGTTATTTTTTAATTTTTCACAATGTTACGTTTTTATCATTTCAGTGACTGGCGGTAAACATGAGCTTGTTCCTAAGAATGTTTTTACAGATGCAGAAAAATATGCCAAGGTATATATCAACATTTGTGTTTTTATTGCTCAAATGAAAAAAAAAAGAATCTTTAAAACATATAGAATTGTTTCATAACTTGTGAAAAAGGCTACACAGGATATTTTGTCCAGAGCATAACTCTCAAAGTATGTAAAATATCAACTTCAGACTTGTTAGTTAGTAAGTCCTATTGAGAGTGCACAAGAAAGATGACTACCCAAGATATTTTTTGCTCTTTGTTAACCTGCATGTGGAGAATAACTTTAAAAGTGTTTGAGGTATCAACTTCAAACTTCATGGGTGGATAGGTTCCATTAAGGAAGAGTGCAGTGCTCAAGAGTGATAAGTCAGACCTGCATCATATTTTTTTAGTTATTGCCCTTTGTTGTTTTGTTTTACTAAATTGTTGGTCAGGACAACAGCTCAGCCTCAAAAAAAGTGTTTGGGAAATCAACTTCAAATTTCATAGATAAATTGAGTGCATTAAAGAGGAGTGCAGTTCTCAAAAGTGACAACTCTACACTTCATAATTTTAGAACAATTGCCCTTTGTTGTTTTTTCTTGCCTAATTTTTCCACTTTTAAATTTCACTCGTAGCTATGTTACTGATGAAAATATATAATCTTTAGTTCACTCTATGAATGGTATTTTGATCTTTCATTAAAACAAACAACATGTTGTTATTATTCCTGTGGGCGTTTTTATGAATTTAATGACCAATTTGTTTTTAGTGGGAAAAGAGTTTTAGGCTATCTTCCTTCTGTTACTTCATAGAATCCCCAGCAATTATTAAGCTGCTCTTTATAAAAAATGTCTTCTATTTGAATTGAATTTGCATTGCAATGCTAAACTATTTGGTCACTGCATATAAAGATGTCTGATAAAATAAGTATATGTTAGAGTCAGTCTGATTTGATGACATTATATTAATATATAAATATATTTATTATTTCAGGAATCTCTGGAGGAATCAGATGACAGTGATGATGAGGACTTGTAGAAAATACTTTGTGATACATTTAATATCATTCTACATACAATATCATCACTACTGGACTTTGGTGCATAACAGTGCTATTGCTGAACGTTAAAATATTTGTGTACTGAATTATATTTTTGAGAACTGGCTGCAGGAAAAAGATTTTTGAAGATGACTTTTGAAAATTTCCTATTTATCCACTGCATAACCTACTTCTGAAAACTTTTTCTATACATCCACTGCATTACCAGGGAATTTTCTAATTTAAGTTTTGCAGGATGTCTACAATATATGAGATATAAATAAAATGAATGTCATCAGCCTTGTGTAAAGCCTGTATAATTTGTTGTATAATGACACATAGTACACATAGACCAAATAAACATATTCAAGTATTTTGAGGTTAATTAACAAGCATATGTTAATATCATTTGATATTTTGTTTACCAAGTTATTTTTCATGGTATAAATCATTATTGATGAATAAAAGTGCTTATTATGTCACTTTAGTGTTGGTGTTGTTGATATTAAGTTGATGGTCTTTTGAATTGGTTACAGGAGAAGAAAGAATTTTTTTTTTCATTATAAGCATGAATTGTAAACAAGTGTGTATATTAGACAATTTTGAATTTATTCCATAACCTAGGTATAGTCCTCGGACACAACATGTTTCTGTTTCTTTTTTCGGATGAATAATCCAACTTTCCTAACATCTTTTCAAAAATCTTATGTAAATAATGATAATGAATAATAATTGTTTTGTCCAAACAAAAATGTTTGCACATAAAAGGTCATATGACTACTCCAGCTTTACTAGTGGAGGAAAACTTTTTTCATGCACCTGAGTAAAACCACCTATAATCTGTAAACTAGCTGGATAGCTTGCTCACATGAAAGAATCCAAAGCCCAAGTGGGATTCAAACCCTTGGCAGGGATAAGTGATGTGAATTCTTCGGCCTTAACCACTTAGCAATGGACAGCCCACCTGAAGAGGCAATAAAATGCATAGTCCTGCTTTTCTTAGGTGTAATTGTACTATAGGAGCATCACAGATGTAAAAGTATAACCAAGGTATCGACCTTTATGTTAAAGGTATGTTTTTTCACTTATTTAACATGTTTTTTAAATACAACAAATGAAAGTGCAATGCCTTATGGAAGAGACATTATGCATTGTTAATTTAGTTACTTCACCTCCTCATGAAAAACAAAACAAACTGTAAGTCATAGTTATTAGAAGAGCAGGCAGAGACAAAACTGAACAGCACATGTATTCTGATGGTAATTATGCTGGACTAGTAATCTAAGGATTGCTGTCCATGTTGGTTCAAACCTTAAGCAAGCCTTTGTTTCATTGAGCAAGAAACAACGCTTGTAGCTTAGTACTGGTTGTTTCCAAGGAAAAAGATTTCAGAGTGTCTGTGAGCTCTAAGCCTCGTACACGATCTAACTTTAATGCCATATTGTCTCTATTTAATCCTCCCTGGGGCTTGCATTTTTTCAAAAGGGGGTGCTAATAAGAAGTATTAAAATGTGCTTTCAAATATGTTTATCAAAGATATAATTCAATTATAAAAATCATTATTCATTATAATCATCCAATACAAAATACAAGATTATATTAGTTTAATGACTTTACTGGAGTGTCATTAATTGTTATTTTTAAATAAAGGTTTTTTGGATTTCTCTTTCATTGTGGATTTTAAATCTATAAGGTAAGAGTTTTTTCGCCAGGGCGCTACTTAGATGGACGGGTGTAAATTAAAAACAATACGGTAATTCTGTATAAACTAAACTATAGAGCACAGAAGGACCACCAAATGTGGCAGGCTGGAGAATTAATTTGGTGCTTTGGTATTAAGCGCTCGTGTACCAGAAATAATTGTGTAAGAATTCATTAATTCTGTAAAATTTTGCAAAGATATGATTAATATTTTGAACTTGATGACATATTAGACAACATCACCTGAAGTGAATAAGATTTAAAACTTTAAAGTATCTGTAAGGTTTCTTCATACTTACAGGGTTCTCAATAAGAGCCGGCCGCCGGCCGAAATGACCGTTTAAAAACACTTTTTGGCCGGCTGAAATTTGTAAAATTTTCAATTAATACCAAAAACTGAGAACAGAATTTGACTGTCAAATACTGATGCTCCGTGATAATTGTTAATTTTTCAGTAGAAACACAATAAATGATTGGAATAAATCTGAAAACAGACTTTTATTAGCAAATAAATCTTAATTAAACTTGCATAAAGTGAAACCGGAAGTCCAACTCTATTGCCGATTTTTCCAGCCTAAAAAACTTAGAAGCAATGTGCACCACTTTAAAACTGAGGAAAAAGGAGGAAATTCTATTAATTACAGCTTACATTCCACCAGGTAATCAAGAACAAATAATGCTACTTGTATCTCTAATAAAAAAGTGTAATAGTATGTTTAAAAACATCATTTTAACAGGAGATTTTAATGCAAAAAGTAAACTGTGGGGAAATTTGTTGAATAATAATGCAGGGGAACAACTGGAGGATTGTCTATGGTCAGAGAACTTTATTTGTGTTAATGATATGGAGCCTACAAGAAGAAACAGTAACAGTGTTATTGATCTGTTTATTGTAAAGCCACATTTAAACAAAGATATTAGACTGTGTCAAACCTTAAATCAAGAAAATGTTAGGTCAGACCACATCGCAGTTTTTTTGGACATAGATGACTACTGTAATCAGAGACCTGTGGAAAAAGAAATATTCTGTATCAAAGAAATGGATATCCTCAAATGGCAAGCAAGCACTAAAGAGAGTTTTTCCTCATGGAAATCTGAAAACTTTCAAAATTTAAACACTGAAGATATATACTCCTGTTTTCTAGAAATTTTTCATAATTGTATGGCTGAAGCTGTACCCAAAAAAATTGCCAAATATAGCAACAGGAGAGTACACCAACCCTGGATCAACGAAGAAGTCAAAACTATAAAAACGGAGCTAAACAAATTAAAAAAAGTTTTCAAGCAAAGACAAACTCCTAGAAATTTAATAAAGTTGAAAGAATGTGAGCAAAAGTATGAAGAGGAAATTGAAAAAGCTAAAGATGAATGGGCTGATATGTTGTGTGAAAACATAAATCTGTGTAATACTCCAAAAGAGAAATGGAGGTACTTTAAGAGTTTAACATCCTATCAAGTAGAAGATGTAGATACTATACTCCCCCTTGTTAACAGTAATGGTGATGTGATTTTTGATACAAAAAGAAAAGGCAAAACTGCTAGAAGAGACCTTTTTTCAGTGATAAACATCTACAAAATGTCACCTTTGATGAAGATTTCAAGAAACATATTGAAGAAGAATTGTTTAACATCAAACAAAGTAAACATCATGTTACAGAAGAAGATGAAAGCCAAAGTTTCCTTAATAGATCTATTACAATTCAAGAGGTAGAAGCAGCTATCCAGCATTTAAAGAAAAATAAAGCACCTGGGCCAGATAAAATATACACAGATTTACTTTTATACTCAAATAACCACCTTCTTGAAGCCATCACATATATTTTTCAACTCTCCTGGGATACCAGTATCCTTCCCCAGGCCTGGAAAACAGCAACAGTCAAATTCTTAAAGAAACATGGAAAAGAGTCCTATTATAAGTCAGGTTCCTACAGGCCTATAAGCTTGACAAGTGTCCTTGGTAAATGTATGGAGAAAATAGTATATGCCAGATTATATGCATACTCAGAACACAAGAACATCATAGATGAAGAACAAGAAGGTTTTAGAAAATATCACAGCACTACACAAGCTCTGTTAAGGCTTGTGCAGAATATCTTTGATGGTTTTAATGAAAAACAGCACACACTAGCAGTATTTCTAGATTTGGAGAAGGCCTTTGACAGTGTATGGAGGGATGGTATGCTTGTTAAGCTACAAAGACTGGGAATAAGAGGGAAAATGTGGCAATGGTTGGCAAACTTCTTAACTGGAAGATCAGCAAGATGTGTAGTAGCATGTGAAATAGGAGATACCTTCCAAACTTCAGTTGGATTACCACAAGGTTCAGTGCTCTCCCCCCTTTTGTTCAACCTCTACCTAACTGATATATTCCAAAACATAAAAAGCAATAGTATCAAATTTGCAGATGATGGGACTATTTGGATGTCTGGAAATGACATACATGATTTAGAAAAAATAATCAATACAGACCTAGCAACAATTAACACATGGACAGAGAAATGGAGAATGAAATTAAATTTAGATAAAACTGAATACACCATCTTTAATAGGAAAAAAGAAAACTTAGATCAAATAGAGATCTGCTTAAACAAGAAAGTATTGCAAGAGAAAGATAAAGTAAAAATTTTAGGTGTTATTTTAGATTCGGAATTGTCATTCAAAGAACATATAGAATACACTGAAAGAAAAGGCACTAAAGCATTGGCTTCCTTGATGTCAGTAGCCAAAACAGAGAAGATCAGTGTCAAAAATATGATAAATCTTTATACAAGCTTGGTTCTACCTCAACTGGAGTATGCAGTCCCTATTTGGCAGATTGCCAACTGTCAGCCCCTGGACAAGATACAAAGGAAAGGTTTAGCTTACTGCCTTGGATTACACAACACAGCCAGTAAAGATGCAGTTGAAGTATTGGCTGGAGTTCTTCCACTTGATTTGAGGCGAGAAGAACTGAGTATTCGAGATTGTGGGAAAATAATGGCAAAAGGAATTAGGCAAAACATTGCAAAAAGTTTAAAAAGCTGTCAAGATAGGTATGGAAAAGTCAGAGAAAAATTCCAATCTCCATTCTTTTGCATGCTCACACAGGTAGAGGACATGAAATCATTAACCACCATCACACTGAACAGTATTGAACCAGAGTTTTCATACCTTGAATACCTGCAACCATCTAGAACCAGACCAGATTATTGGAACAATCTAGGATCCTCCAAATCAAGAACTGTTAAACAAGAAGAAGATGCAAGACAACACATCTCATCACTTCTATCTGATGTAGATACCAAAACAGCTGTAGCATTTACTGATGGTTCCTGTAGAGGAAATCCAGGTCCATGTGGTGCTGGAGCCTGCATTCTTCTTCCAAACACAGAAGTTATAGAACTGAAACAACCAGTATCAAAGTTATCATCAATTTTAGTAGGAGAACTGGTTGCCATTAAAATAACACTTCAAGCCCTACTTACTGAGATTGGAAGATTTGAAATAAATAAGATAAAAAATACTTAGTGATAGTCAGTCCGCTGTTGGAATTATTGATCTTGGCTGGGAAAATAAGACACACAAATTCCTGTCAACAGAGATACTCCAGTTGAGGAAAGAGCTTGAATTAGCAGATGTTACAGTCAATTTTGATTGGACTCCTGGTCATGCTGGCATAAAAGGGAATGACATTGCTGACGGACTTGCAAAAGAAGCAGCAAAAGAAGCTGAGGAAATGGAAACAGAAGATTCACTCCTTGTAACAAGTCAAAGTGACATTCGCCACTCAGCTAGAGAATCAGTCCGCATTAAATGGCAGAGAAGATGGGAAATTGTTGAAACTGGCAGGCATCTCTATGGACTCAAGCCTCAAGTCCAGCCCAAAAAAATTAACTTCCATGGCTTGAGCAACCAAAGACAGTTACTTCAACTACAAAGTGGATATTGCCTCAATGATTATCTGAACAAGATTGGGGCGAAAAACACAAGTCTATGTAATTGTGGAGAAGTTGAGACAGTAACACATTTTATAGAGGACTGTACCCTGTATGAGGCATCAAGAGAAAACCTGAAGAAAGAAATATTCCTAAAGACAGGAATAAGTGTATTTACAAAAGAACTATTGCTTTCAGACATACAAGAAGACCAATTCAAAGACCATAGCAAGAGTTGTCAAATATTGCAAATGAATTTG
Source organism: Ruditapes philippinarum (assembly GCF_026571515.1). NCBI lineage: Eukaryota > Metazoa > Mollusca > Bivalvia > Venerida > Veneridae > Ruditapes > Ruditapes philippinarum. The sequence goes on from NW_026864413.1 coordinate 25,345, forward strand.
TCAAATTATCCAAAAGATTTTAATTTTTTTTTTTTTTTTTTTTTTTTTTTTTCATCAAAAAAGATTTTTTTCCCCTTTCAGTTTACATTCTATTTCATAATCATTATTAAATTATTGTAACCCTACTTGAGAGTTTTTTACCGTAATCGGAAATACCAGAGTTTAGCTGTACATACCGGAGTGACAACACGGCCATTATCAAGGCTTTGAACGAAACGAAACGAAACGCCTACTGCAATATTGCAATGAAAATACTTGCTAAAACTGGACACTATTCAAGGGTTTAAACTTTAAAAAACATGATTTGTTTGTTATAAAATCGTAAAATCAATTGTTGATAGTTGTCATTTACACTGATAATGTGTACTAAAATACATTCATGTGTTGTCAAAAATAGATCTGATTTCGGATGTAACTTATTCGGACATGCAATTACGGATTGGGAAAAATTTCATAAAAGAAAAAACGAAATGTTTTAAATAAAATATCTTTCTTTTACTAAACTTCATACACTGATATATTCAATGCTAATTTAAGAATAAGCAATTTTAATGCAAGTAATATAATGTGAATAACAAGCTTAATTGTTATCAAAGTTTTTATACCCTAGGTATAAAAATTAAGGGCAATATACTTTAATCAAAATGACTTAAAATCGATAATTTGTTGTTCAAATCAGGGACAAAAGATATAAATCAAATGTTCCCACTCAAATCTTATACCAAATAACTGATACATTTTTAGTGAATTACATGTATTGAGATTTGTTGGCATAAATTTTTGTGACATTTGCGCTGTTCTATTTCTGACAAATAAGTTAATAGAATTTATGACTAACACATTTAGGTCTTGTTCAAGCTTTTAACTTCAAAATGAGAATTTTAGAAATCAATTTTAGGATCAGGATCAATATTTGGATCAACTGTAAAATTCCCTTAATCTTACAAAAATAGCAATAAATTTATCTAAAATTTCATAAACTTGCCATCGCAAACCCAACTTCATCAAATTAATATTAGATATATAATGTATGAGGATAAACAATGAAGAATATTAGTTTTTAATTTGATCCTGATCCTTAAATTTTTGTGAACGCTGGGCCTGTTTTGATTTTGTAAACATAAACTGTACATTGATGTATATATGTAGATGTGAAACTGTAAGCTCTATTGAAATCTTGTTAGTGCCATGTCTATTTTGTCTTTTGTCATTTAAGGCAAAACTGCACTTTTTTCCAATTAAACACAAAAAATTTATATTACAACACTCTTAATACTGGATTACTCATAATGTAACACATTTTTTACAGAATTAAATAGTGTGAGAAATTTTATATAGTTTTTTTTTCAAATTATGCCTTTACATTTGGTCTTCTGTAATAGTTTTAAACTGCAAAAATATGGCCTAGAATGTAGGAAATCAAGCGCTTAATTTCAAAATTTTCCGGGACCCCCCTATAAGGCCTGCTAGAATACAAATTTGGCCTGCTGAGCTGAAAGTTATTGAGAACCCTGTACTTAATGAAATTTGATACAACTTTATCATTAATTGATGTATTTATGCATTTGGTTAATTACTAATTTGGAGACAAAAAGCAAATTAATGAGATTATAAAACACATTCCTTTTAGAAAGTTATTTAATTACTACCACATCTTTAAACGTTATTTTCTTAGTAAATTTCCTGATAGATTGAAGAGCTTTATTAGTATACTATAATAAAATGAGACTATTCTGGATTGATTGTCTTGATTGACCTTTTCGAAAACCTAGCTAAACACCGTTTTCCGGTACGTTACCGTATTAGCTCTGGGGAATTACACCAAATGAAGTACATAACACAGTTACGTGATATTTCTATTTTTCTATCATTATTTAACCGTTTAAGGTGAAAAAAATTGATGTTTTTGAAAATTATCAATATTCCTTTCATATCTATTGCAAAGTATTCAAAAAAAATAAATTATTTATAATGAAAATCAATAAAATTCAAACAGACGTAGTGGAATCTTCCATAATAAATAAGGTTATTTTCTGCATAAACTTGTGTATTTACTTTATTTTTTGTATGGAATTATTCAAACAATGATATTTAATTATTTTCTTATAAAGAAATAACTGTTTTATTTCAATTTAATTTAAAAAAAAGGCCGAAAACAACGAGTTCGCTATTACACTCCATTAGGTGAAATTCCCCAGAGCTATGTACAGAAAGTACCGGAAAACGGCATTTAGCTAGGTTTTCGAATTTGTGAATTCTTATTTGAGTAGCCTCCCTTTTAACAAAAAGCGCCATTTGCAGCAACGTAAACGTTTCGGTGAACGCTCATGTTTCTGACGAGCAGACGTCACTTTACTCAAGTATGATAAGAATTTTTAAATTGAATTTTCTTTTGAAATTATAAACATTGTGTAATAATCATTTTATGTTGTGTTGGACTTGTTTCTGTGTCGTAACATCTTAAAATACTGATAATTTGATTATCATTTTGAAACAGACTCTTTGTGATAAGATTAACTGCAGATTACCGTACTGTCGCATTGTGTTGTTTAAAAATCGAGACAAATAAAATATTAACTTTTGCATTTGCTAGAAATTAAGGTTAACGAGCCTTTAATTTTAGTTTTACAAAAGTGAAACTAGAGATTATTTTCTATTTTTATGAGGATGGCGTCTGGATCTAATGGAGCATCAACATCAGAAGAACCCTTACCTGTGAGGTCACGACTTATTCTACAACAGTGTCTTTCAGCAAAGCTTATGGTTCAGCCAAGAACAGATACACAAGAGGAGCAGTTTGTAGAAGTATGTCTTGCATTTCACAGACATTAGGCTACATTATTTATATAGATTAATTGTAAACATTTTTAACAACATGATATATTTTTTACACTGCAATCCTTCTAGCTACTGGTTGGGGACCACCAAGACCGGACAACCACCAAACCCGGACGGCCCCGAAAATGCTTAATTTAGTATTTTCTTTGTTCAGTGGTTGTCAGTCACTTTTTTATCAACAATAAGTGCATGTTTATGTTAAAATTAAGTAAATTAATTTATTTCAACCTCTGTAAATAGTAATATTTTAATGTCTATTTCAAGAATGTTGACGTTGAAATTTGGGGGTCAAGAAAGCAATGCCTGACCTCATATACCAGCTATAATCATTTGCAGAGTGAATAATAGAATATCAAAAACTTCAGCATTTGTTACTGAAATATTGTATATCATGTTAAAAATCTAAAGTCAAAACACCCCAGCTTTTATCTGAATTAAATCACGTGATGTACATATGTGTCCGGACACATGGTACTGTAGTGTAGACAATCTAGGTAATTTTGATACCCTTCTTGTCGAGCCTCAGATATAAATGTCAATACAATCGGAAATAAACAAACTAGTTTGTTAGTTAGGAGAAGAACCTAGCTGAACTGTGTCAAATCTTAAGGTCTCTAGGTTAAAAATTATGAAATCTGTACGGCAAAATGTTCAAAAAGTGTCCGGTTGATGGTCCCCGACCAGTATAGATAATAGACATAGTAAGGTAAAGATATCCCTGCTGCAACAGTGTCCTTGCAGGTACTGGTCATGGTATTCTGGCTGTGTGCTTATTTTACAAAATAGTGCTCATGAATAGCACTACTAATAATCACAGGCATTGGTAGACATTACTAGACAATGAGATTGTCTAAAAAATTGTCTCTAATAATTGACTTTTGATAATTAAAGATGCAATACAGAATATCTTTTTTATAAGTTAATGAAAGTTATTACAATTAGACTTGAGTTGGAACTGTGTAAAGATGGATTTTATGTTTCTCAATCAACTTGAAAATTCTTCATTCTCAGACAATAAGTGGAAGAGTTTTATTTTGATAGTAAAATTAAAATTTCAACCGATTAAATTTGAATTCAAACTATATGTGTATTTATGCAGGTAATGTGAATCACCTGTAATTGTATCTTTATCAATAAAATCAAGACTGTATTTATGTTTAAACATTCATAGTCTCACCCTTGTATTGAATAATAGCAATTGGTATTTAACCATTAAAATAGTAATATGATATTAACTATTTACTTATTCATGTATATGTATATGTTAAAATATATGTTAAATAGAGATTCGCAACATATATTAAAATGAATTTCATTTTAGATTGGTCGTGGATTAATAATATACATCTGCTTCTTTAGAGGGGCAACTGAAGATATGGTGGAAAAAATGGGTTTGTTTTAAAAGTATTTCTTAATTTTCATGTATGTTTCATTTGTGTGCCAATTGCACACAAAATCATTATTTACTAGAAGTTTACATGAAGCAGAGTTAACCTGAGGAGCTTTGCAATTGCTAAAATATACCTTAAGATTAAACATTTAAGAAAAATTGAGCTGAATAAATTACCTTAATATCTATCGTGTATGGCTTCCTGTGCATTGCTTTATGAAATGTTATTTAACATTATATAACCCTATGGATATCTTAAAGGCTTGAAGAAAAAAATGTTGATACATGTACTGAAAAAAAATAAAAATCTTGTCACATGTAAGTATAACCATAATTCAGAGGTTAATTAGGAACTATAAATAAAATTTTGTAAAGAAGAAAATAGCAAATGTATCACATTAGATAAAACATTTCATCAGTGTATACTTTTGTTATAATATGTGAAGTTTTTGATAATATTTTCAGTGAAGGCAGCCCTAACTGCATGTTTAAGCGAGTCAGAAACTGGAAAACTTGTATCAGTATTAGATTTACCTGGTGATGTTCTTATCATTCCACAGGCCACACTGGGTGGCAGTTTGAAGGGTAAAAGAATGCAATACCATAGAAACATCAATAAAGAGGATGGATATAATTTATACTCAAAGTTTGCCAAGTTGTGTGATATATATGTAACAGGTGCACCAAAATGTAGAGAACAACAGAAAGTGGTAAGAGCAGGAACTTATGGTAACAGACAAGTATTCTCAACTCAAACAAATGGACCATATACACATTACTTAGAGTTTTAGTTCTCTTCTTGTTTTTATTTCTTATTTGTTTTGTGTTTTATTGTGATTTGTTATGTGACATTATTCTTTCATTCTCGCAGGGTCTTTCAAATAGAAAGTTGAAAGACCCTTATTCTCGACAGTCTGTAATAAAATAATTGAAGATATAAATTTAAGATTTATTTAGATTTTCGTCCTTTGTGTATACATCCATCACAATACATATATACAATGTCTTATAATTTTATTTTATTATCTAACAGCAAAATAATTCCAGCACTTATTTTCCTTCCTTTCCTGCTATTGAATTTTATTTTGTTATTAGCTTGTGTCTTACAAAGAAAAGTTAAGCTATTATGAACTCGTCAGCGTCATTGTTGTTGTGCAAAAACTTTAATGTAGCCAATTACTCAAACAAAATGTTTCATGCGTCTATTGTAAGTAAATGCAAAATCTAGGTCAGTAAGTCATAAAAGTCAAGGTTACTGCATGTGATTGAATTTGTTGCATTTCATAGTACTCCTAATTCATGTGACACTATAAACATTTTTTCATTGTTCAATTAAGCAGAATTAATAACATATTTCACAAAATTTACAATTATATTTGTGATGCAGAATAAAGGGTATTATACTGAAAACGATTTTGGCAAAATAATACTTTTGACTTTTACAATTTGTTTGGAATAGCGCCAGTTTCATATTTAGTTCTAATTCAATAATACACCATACCATTGCATTAAAACTTACAAATAATCACCATAAAAAAGAGTGCCAACATTTGCTTCCTTGATGTCAATTTTACGTAGATCTGTGACCTATTGATAGAAATGTGTTGATTTGTTGAATTTCACTGTTCTGGTTATAATGATATTCCAGTTTTACTTTTTGAGGAAGACCTCAGATGTAGGTTTACACAAAAATTGAATTCAAATTTTAAAGTGGCTTAACTATTTGATTTTAAAATAAAGGGACTATGGTAAACTACACACAGGTTTTATGCCGGTAAGGTATGGCATTAGATTACCCATTCGTTATTTACAAGTAATGTATGGTATTAGATCACACATAGGTTATTTGACAGTAAAGTACAGAAGTTGACTTCATATATGCTATTAACAAGTAAGGCACTGTTGTAGACTACACATAGGTTATATGCCAGTAAAGAAAGGTAGTAGACTACACACAGGTTATATGCCAGTAAAGTAAGGTAGTAGACTACACACAGGTTATATGCCAGTAAAGTAAGGTAGTAGACTACATGCACATAGGCTATATGAGTAAGGTGCTGTAGTAGGCTACACATATATGATAGTTGACTACATGCAGGTTATATGAGTAAGGTGTTGTAGTAGACTACACACAGGTTATATGCCAGTAGAGTAAGGTAGTAGACTACACACTGGTTATATGCCAGTAAAGTTAGGTAGTAGACTGCACACAGGTTATATGCCAGTAAAGTACGGTAGTAGACTACATACAGGTTATATGCCAGTTAAGTAAGGTAGTAGACTACACACAGGTTATATGCCAGTAAAGTAGGGTAGTAGACTACACACAGGTTATATGCCAGTAAAGTGAGGTAGTAGACTACACACAGGTTATATGCCAGTAAAGTAAGGAAGTAGACTACACACAGGTTATATGCCAGTAAAGTAATGTAGTACATTACACACAGGTTATATGAGTAAGGTACTGTAGTAGACTGCACACAGGTTATATGCCAGTAAAGTACGGTAGGAGACTACATACAGGTTATATGCCAGTTAAGTAAGGTAGTAGACTACACACAGGTTATAAGCCAGTAAAGTAAGGTAGTAGACTGCACTCAGGTTATATGCCAGTAAAGTTAAGTTGTCGACTACACCCAGGTTATATGCCAGTAAAGTAAGGCAGTAGACTGCACACATATTAAATGCCAGTAAAGTAAGGTAGTAGACTATGCACAGGTTATATGCCAGTAAAGTATGGTAGTAGACTACACACAGGTTATATGCCAGTTAAGTAAGGTAGTAGACTACACACAGGTTATAGCCAGTAAAGTAAGGTAGTAGACTACACACAGGTTATATGCCAGTAAAGTAAGGTAGTAGACTTCACTCCGGTTTTATGTTAGTAGAGTACAGCAGTAGACTACACTCTGTTTATACAACAGTAAAGTACTGTAGTAGTCTACACAATCCAGGTTCATTTTAAATTAAACTTTGTAAAAAACATTAAAACTGCTAATTCAGGAGTGTTCAATAATTAATAACAATACAAGATCAGATTATCACATTTATTCAACTCTTTTTAAATAATTGACAATTGCACCATTATCAAGGAATATTTCCTTTACAAAACAACTTGCAGAATAACAAAACAATCTGACATTGTAACTGGCAAACAGTTTTCCATACAAGGAATTCATCACTGTAGGCAAGACCTTAACAAATGCTTTCACTGCGCACAAGAAACATTGTTTTGAAGGGTGGGGTTTATATGATTTATTTAGTTTTAAGCTAGGATCTAAATCTAAATAACATACACATTTACATGAAGAAAATTAATGAAATTTAGTTTAAATTAGTTTAAATACCATTGTTCTGATAAAAATCCCCCCTAAAAAACACCAACAACAACAAACAAACAAAATCGAACCCAGATGCCATTAGAGTGGAAGGGGTAAGAAACAAAGGGTAAAATTCATTGCATAAATCTAAAAAAAATAATTACCTATTTGGTTTGGATTTAAGATGATTTGACACAAAAAGGTGAAATATTCCTTGTTACATGTTAAATATGAATGTTTTTGAAATATATTTTGAAAATATATGGAAAACTACTATAATTTTACAAGAAATATACCGACATATTATGTGAAATTAATCAAAATCTAAGTTATTATATAAGCTATTAAGACTTCAAAAGTCAAAAGACTTCAAGTCAAATTCAATAAAAGTTTCTTGTTATTTTTTTCACCAGCTCTTTTAAAATGTTAACTTTTCATTCAGTATTGTGATTGAATGCAAGCCATAGCCATAGAACAACAATCCCATTGCATATCCTTACTATAAGCAGGCCTCGACACTAACTTTTTTAGCAGGTGGTACGCCGGACCACTAGATTTGAAAGTTAGGTGGTCCTTCCAGAAGTCAGGTGGTCAATTATCATTATTATATCATTTTACTTCAAATGTAGAAAAAATGTTTAAACTTCATGACAAAGATGTATTATTAACCTTTAAAAAAAACAGATATTTTTAGATATATATTTTTCATATAATCAGAAAAGGGAGAGCAAGTCAGTAGGTATTTTATCGTAGAGATATTTGTTTTTATCTCAGTCAAAAATACACAACAGAGCTCTTATTTATGTTAACTTTTATATTAAAGTGATTTCTCCCTCAACTCAAGTTAGGGAATAGTGAAGCCCTTTGTGTCTGTTATTTTCTTACTGTTATTCAAATTGTTATTCATTGCTGATACGTGGTATGTCTTATAATCATGATAATAACATAGCATATTTTATAGATTAACATTTTTAATGGAACTAATAAATTATCTTATTCTTGTCTTTGAAAACGAGGAAATATCTAATTATTGAAATAATGACATTATTATTTACTATAACTTAGTATCTTATTCTTCTCACAGATTTATAATAAGAACTTTACCTCCCTGTTGCTTGTTGGTTGATATTCATTTTTGACAATGGGTATTTTTAACCTTTTAAAATAATTTTAACTCTAGAAGAATCAGATCTCTTATCATTAAACAGGTAAAGTAAAGATAAATAGCATAGAATTACTAGATGTATTTTTTCAAGTTCCTTTTGTTTGTTGCCGTTATTCAAGTATCTGAAATTTATGTTTATCCAATATCATATAATTACAATCATCGGATACTCACGGTTGATTAACATGTAACATAACATCAATTTTAATGGTTCCGCCGTGGTTATCAGACAATGCATAATTACTAGCACCATTTGAATGAATTTTGTATCTAAATTTATATCACAAATTCTGAACTCTTTTAACTTGCATAAACAAAATTTTAGCAACTTACAATGAAAGTTATTGATGACTTAAGAACTTAGTTAACTAATCAGAGATTAATGAACCATATACATGTACATCGGACATAGATTTTAAACAAAATTATATAACATGTTTTTGACCAAATCGCCATTCTCCAAAATGAGCCTTGCATCAACCAGAAAATTAAAGTGGTCCAAAGGACCAGTGGACGGACCAGTAGGTTTTAAAATTAGGTGATCCTTGCCAAAATCAAGTGGTCTCGGACCAACGGACCACCGCTAATGTCGAGGCCTGATAAGCATATAAACCAAAATATATTTACATGTATAAAATAATCTCTGTATCACATTAAGATTTATATCTCTGTGACCACATTACCTCTGTTGTTTTCAAAGTAGTACAATCATATTATTTTGTTAAAACCTCATCAATTCCATAAATAAGTCTGTCATTCAAAGTAACTCTCCTCTGTATCAAAAATTTGAAACTGTAGTAATTTAAGTTTGAAAATTATAACAAATTAAGACTATTATTTTGTGATAAATGCAGTATCATTTGAAATAACAGCTCAGCATTTATCCTACCCCTCAATCTGCTTAATAAACTGATGATTACATCTTGCCATTAACTTACACAACTGCGCATAAATTCATTGTATCATTTAGTAAAAGCATCATTTTTTTATCATTTAATTATATCTTTATAATAATTTATTTTCTGCACCAAAAATATTACTAAAATAATATCTGAAGTAATAAGAAGCCTAATGTAAATGGTATCCTTTTAAAATATTGTTGGCATCAAAAACTGCATTTTAAATTACTGGAAGATGTAAAACAAATAAAAGGAAATATAGTCATAAAGCAGTTTTTATCTGATCTTATATGGATTGGTTTATATATATAACAATATTGTCTCTGTTTTTAAAAAAATAAAGAAACCAAGAAAATGTGAAAAGTAATTTCAGGAAGGAAATTTCCAGTCTAATTTGCCAGAGTATTATTCAATCTGTACAGGTTACAGAACAAAATTTTTATAGCCAAGCTTATAGCTGTCCAAAGGAGGACAAACTAACAGAACAAACAATATCCACCCCACCCTCACAATATATCATTGTGATGACAAAGTCAACTTGTTACTGATTTATAATCTTAAATATCATATAAACATCAACTATCCTGTGACCCAGTCTGTGATAAATGTTTAACAATGTCCACCCAGTTCCAGCCCCTTGGCTTTTCACCTGTTGCATTTCCCATTTTTTCATATAAACGTCTTTTTTGGTGTTTAGTAAGCTGTTCTTTCCTTTCTTTCTTTTTTAGGTTTTCATCATTCATGTCTGTCTGACTAAGATCTGTTTCACTCTAAAATAAATATACAAAATAAAATTTCTTTTCGGAATACATTTTTCAGACAACTTAATTATTATTTTGTGTTATACCATTATAAAATTAAACAAATGTCCTCATGTAAACAACATTTGCAAAAGCAAACATAATAATGAAGTTAAAAAGAATGAACTGCTAGCATATCTAGTACATCATGCAATTTGTATGCTGCATTATTTTTGTTATGATGACTTCCTCACAGTCACGGAATAGTAACCCTTCTTGGGTCACGACTATTTTCCACACAAGATTGATTCATTATGATACAAGAACTGGTACAGTAAATTCTTGAGACAGACAACACAAGTACAGGTACTGTAAGTTCTTGAGACAGGGCCATCCTTAAAAAAAATGTTTGTTTGCAGTAACCCGAACCAGAATTTTCAAGGTGGGTAGGTAGGTCGATTTTTTTTTTTTTTTTTTTTTATATTTTTATTGAACTGTACTCCCAAATAAACATGGAATTTCAAAATACTGGACAATATATTCTTTAATAATCTGGTAACAATTAATAAATTGATAACAGAATTCTAATTTAATAAGAACTACATTTTATTTCTTCTATTAACCTTTAAAAGAACGAAAACAAAGCACAGGGCATAATTTTCTGATTAAAAAAAAATAATTTTTTTATCCAGACCATGAAAAAACATTTGAGTAGGGGCAAATTTTGTGAGTCGGTCGCGTTACTGCAAACAAACATTTTTTTAAGGATGGCCCAGACAACACAAGTACAGGTACTACAGACAACACAAGTACAGGTACTGTAAGTTCTTGAGACAGACAACAAAAGTATGGGCACTTTAAGTTCTTGAGACAAACAACACAAGTGTAAGTACTGTCAGTTCTTGAGACAGACAACACAAGAACAGGTACTGTAAGTTCTTGAAAAAGACAACACAAATGTAGGTACTGAAATTTCTTGAGACAGACAACATAAGTACAGGTACTGTAAGTTCTTGAGACAGACAACACAAGAACCAGTACTGTAAATTCTTGAGACAGACAACACAAGTACAGGTACTGTAAATTCTTGAGACAGACAACACAAATGTAGGTACTGAAATTTCTTGAGACAGACAACACAAGTACCAGTACTGTAAATTCTTGAGACAGACAACACAAGTACAGGTACTGTAGACAAGTGAAGAAAAAGTACCATTAATAGAAGACACAAGTATTTTTAAGTCCTGGTTACAGTACCCAAACATTATGAAAATAAATTTATAAATTTCTTAATCATGTACCTATTTTGTCCTGAAACAAAAATAGTAATGAAGAATAAAAATTTACCTTTGTATTAACAATAGGTGCATCTGGCTGATCTGCCATTAAATCATCATAATTCTCCTTCACCCATTCAAATAATGTATATGTCATTGCTGTTTCCAACAAATCTTCAACCTATATTGTATGAAAAATTGAGAGAACATATACAGTAGCTTCATTTAAGTACAATTCATTAAATTCATTCAAATATTATATATGGTCACATCAAATAGGTATTACTCTATTTTGCTATAATTACATTCAATATGCTACATAACAAATGCATCTATGTCATAATACATTTTAAACACTTGAATCTATGTATATCTAGTATGAAATTCAAGTACTTTTATACTATAAGGGATAAGTTAACTGTTCTTGAACTGCTTATCATAACTTTGGTAAAATCATACAATCACATAAAAAGCTAGCAGTTTGCTTAAATTGAATGCTACACAAGCCTGGTTCACATTAAGTTGTACATGTATTTAAGGTAAAATATCCATCAAAACAATATTTTCTTCAATTGCAGAAATTAATTTATTTCAGTTTGTTAATTTAAATACTTCACAAAAAATTTACTCTATTCAGAAAATAAAAAGTTTTCAGCAAAATAGGTAAGCATAAAGGGGATCATAAGTGACAGGCTTATCAGGTCATTTACTCCAATATTAACTGACATTTTCATTGACAGTTACCCAGTACTATCTCACTATGGTATTCATCGGTGGATGACACTGCACACAATGGTGATGTATAGCTACTACATTACAAATGAACTATTGAGCAATAAAATTTTGTCCAACAGACAGCTTATCTGTGCATCAGTAATTAAAGTGGCCATCAGCTTTTCTAAATGTTAAATAAGTTATTTTTAGTACATCATTTGATATAATTGTCAAATCAAAAGAATTAAGATGGAAAATGTAAACTGCCATCAATAAAATACATAAACAATAAGAAACCTCTTGATACCTAATCTACCGCTCCGCTCTCTATATGAAAATAAGTAAAGCAGATGATTCATTTCCTGATCTGCTATTTTTAGAAACAAATGTCACTGGCATAAAATATTTACCTGTTCTAAAAGTCCTTGTAATATTTTTTCCTTTACACTAGGTACACTGTAGAAAAGATGGTAAAATATTCATTATCTTTTATATGATGGGAGAAAACACACATTATATAACATTTTACAAGACTAACAGACAATGTCTTTAATTTGTTTACATTACACATGGATCAATTTCTTTTCAATCTAAAACTAAGTGTATTTCTTACAATTCTTCAATGGGAAAATTAAAACTGTAATCAGTCTTCATTATCAAAAGTTATTGAGATCAATACATGTAATTCTTACTGGAACTGTTGGAGAATTTAGAAATATCTATCTATGGACAAAGGAAAGACTTATACTTTCAAATATTTGTTGTAAAAGGTATCTATGTTTATGGACAATGGAAAGACTTATACTTACACATGTTTGTTGTAGAATGTATCCATGTTTATTGTTGGTGGGGATTCTGGGTAACTTTCTCCCCATGTTATCTCCACAACGAGTGATTTATAGCTATTGTGTTCACCATACTGCAACAGAAATATCACTCACTTACATTACAATCAATTACAAGCTTTCATGTTTGCATTCATTGCATGCTAATTTTATGATATATCAATGAATGTGTCCATTGATCAATAAGGACAGTAAGATTAAAAAAACACTGCAGCATAACATATCATTTGCACAATTCAACAGAGCACAAGCAGTTGGTGCGTGGCTTGGATAGTATACATGTACATGACCACACCTACTTATTTTTATAAAAAAAATTTTTTTCACTAATAACATATTTTTTTCACTCAAAATGTTTTTTAAAATATCTTAATTTCAATAAAACAACAAAGGAAAGTTGTTTTAAAAATTTCATCCATATATATACTATAAATATACTATAATTAAAAGTACTGAAAAAAATATTTTATTACTCCCAAATTTTTTTTTATGAAAATAAGTGGGTTTGATCATGTACATGTATACTATCCAAGCCACACACAACTGCCTGTGCAACAGAGAAGATTAAACTGCTTCTTAAAATGTGAATACAACATACTTTATTAGTATACACTGTACCTTGTACTGGAATGTTGAGTCTCCAGTCTTTTTGAAATTTTCATCACCATCATAAATTGACTGCAAGACTTCAAGTTCTTCCTGTAAAAAAATAATATTCCCTCTTAACAAAAGCATACGCAAGAATTTGTTTGCAACCTTTCAATGTTATCGCATTTTGAAACATTGCAATCTCATTTCATCATATTTAAATTGCAGAATGCCAAAATGATAATGACCAGCTTACTTCTCAATCTCTAGTGCAAAGTTTATAAATGTCATTTTCACACTATCAACACCAAAAGAAACCTCCATTCCTAATTCCAAATAAAACTCTTTTTCGCCCAATTTAAATCAGATATTCACAACATTGACTTTTAAAAAAAAAGTTTTTGGCAACAGTTTTGGAAAAAGTTCTCTTTTTTAATAGAAAAAAAATCATGTATTACTTTTAAATTATATAAAAATATTTTCTGATAAACATTAAGTACCATGATATCATAGAACCCCGGGCTACTGGAAGCAACTGATAAGGGGCCTGAAAACTGCTAGGAGCCTAAAAATTGCTAGGGAACCAGTAAGTAATTTTTTTATTTCTAAAGCACTTAGGTGGAAAAACTTAATGTGTTAAAGGTTAGGAACTTCACTGAGGTCCAAAAGCCTATAACACAGGAACCCAAAATTCTATCCAAAACAAAAAAAATAACGATTAAAAAAAAATCCCATATATATACTATAAAAAACACAAGGAAGGCAACAACATTTCCCCACCCGTCGCCACATTTACAAGGAATATTCGTAAAAACGCCTGACACTAAATCAATAAAGCATATTAAAATCTATCAGAAACACAACTTACTCTTACCAACTATCCAACTTTTACGCCAATTAAATGAATTTATCACTGCTCTTCTCCCATCGTCGGTTCCATTGCCAGTTCAAGCGATAAACTTCGTCATACCGTTATTGACCGGTCTTTGTAGACCCCGAAATTCTATCCAAAACAAAAAAAAAATGATTTAAATAAAAATCCCATATATATATATAAGTAGTGTACAATATATGGGATTTTTATTTAAATCTTTCTTTTTTTTGTTTTGGATAGAATTTCAGGATATACAAAGACCGGTCAATAACGGTATGACGAAGTTTATCGCTTGAACTGGCAATGGAACCGACGATGGGAGAAGAGCAGTGATAAATTCATTTAATTGGCGTTAAAGTTCCTGTGCCTATAGGCTATACAGCCATTCTCCCATAATTGAAGCACTTTTGGTTCACAAAAAATGAAAAATCTGACTTTCATAAACAACGTTTTCTATGATTTGCTTTTAATGTTCAATACCTTGGACAGATTGTGTGGAAGTTTAACACACACCATTCGCTCCGTTTGTATACTGAAAGCGTTTGAAGTGAGTTACTGAATTACATTGTTACGGAACATATATATACCATAGGAATTACTTTGGAATTATTGTTTAACTAACATTTTAAATTAAACAATCCGAAAGAATATGCATTGTAAAGTTGAAGACCAATGGTTACCTTAAGCAAAAATATTTCATGTCATATCTTATTCTGAAACTTGTATACTTCGTATTTGAAAAGCTTGTATAAGCAAACATTTTCGTAACTAAAGATTGACATTATTTCGATACAATGCACAAACAAATACTGTCATAAAAGTTATCGAATTATATCTAAAACAGAAGCAGAAAACAAATCAAACATAACTTTTAATCGGTGTAACGTTCCCAAAAAAACTTCGCTGCACAAATGTTCATCAAACAGTCCTTATGATCTGTTACGGAACATAGGTGAAAAATTATAAAACATAGGATTTATAACTCAATATTTTTACTCTTTAAAATTACTTTAACAATTTAAATGTGGTATCTTCACAAACAACAATAATCATAAAACACTGTATCAATTAAAAATAACATCAACAGTTTAATTTAGTGAGTAGTGCAGGAAAAGATATATGTTACGGAACATATGTTATGGAAAATAAAATATTATGTTTTTCACTGAAAATGAACAAGAATTTTTTTTTCTTCACTTTTATTTGCTTTATTTCTGCCTAATTTACACAAATTTGTTGTAATGTTATAATGTTTCATGTAGTTCTCTCTACATTTTCTTCACCAGTGCTTTTTCTTTTTTGAATGGGAACATACTTTTTTCTCCTTTCTTTCTCTTTTGAATGATTTGTTGTTTTCCCCTCTCTGCTTTTGTCTTTTGTATTTCTGTATTTAAAAGCACCATTCTACACAAGAAAATCGTTGCATATTATAAATTTATTAACCTTGATACATGATCATCATTAAAATATTATTTTTATCATGATTATCAATATAACAATTACATAATAATCATCATTTTTATCATTATATTTATATCATTATTAATATTACTTTTCCATGATAATTGTAAAATCTAAAACTTTTAGATAATGTAAGTGACATAATGATACAATTTTGGTATTTTATAAATAGATAAAAATTAAAGCATAGCATTTATGAATGCTATGTTCCGTAACAAATTTGATATGTTCCCTAACAGAAAGCTGCAACCTTACAACACAATACAAATCATGTTAGACTTCCAGTTAATATTGGACACCATTTTCATATATCTTTATAATGAAAAAACTCACTGGAACAGTTTTTATAAACAAACTGAATATAAGTATTATGGTGCTGAAAAAAGTTGATAGAAGACTATGCTTCCGTAACAAATTGTCTTTGACTATTTGATAAACTGTGCACTTATTTTTCATCGAAATATGTGTTCCATGTTTGAAACCAATCATTCATTTCAAATTGTTAAATAACTATGGATAAAGTACATATATGACATCAGATTATGATCTCAAAATAATTAACTATGTTCCGTAACAAATCTTTTAAACAGGTAAAAAAAATTAAATAGCATCAACTTGCTACTTTTGACTCTGTGGTTTGCTGAAAATAGAGCTTGCAATCGATTTTAATCAGTAAAATTTCTCATGTAAGTAACATAATTGTGAAAATATCGTTATCAAATCAAAACCACTGGTTGCCAAAATAAAGTACAGTGACTGCCAATTACCTCCATTTGCCCAATTGTATCATAAAAGTCAATTAAGATGTTGCATTCATACCTCTTAGTGACGTATCATTGGGAGCGGTGATAGGCAAAAATGTCACACCGTCAGTTGAACCGTATACTGTACCGAAATTCGGATGATCGTTTTGTTACGGAAAATAGTCGTTATGGAAACATAGTGAAATTAGACTTCTACGGGTCAGAGTTATCACATTTTTGTGCAAACGACATCTCATTTTGGTGTTTTTCATTTAAAGAAATACAAAACAATATTTCAAATTTTTTATTTGATTGGTATATTGTATATTTAAAAGTATACACCCGTTACGGAGGCATAGCATTTTAAACGCGACATTTGAATTATTTGCAAAAAAACGGTTTGAGTTAAAATGTATCATCGCAGGAGTCTAATTTATCAATTTTATTCCAAATATAGTCTTTTGATATTGTTTTGGGTACAAATTTGAAAGAATATAACACATCTCAAGATCATTTCATTCCAGTTTAAAATCGTTACGGTACCATAGTTGCATTTCGGCGACAGCAACATTTAAAGAAAATCATGGAAAATAAGGGTCTCTTTCTCGAACTTCTTATGTTATTCTGAATCTATTATCAATACTGTATTGATTTTAGGCAAAAACTTGTTGGAAAACATGGAAATGGATTATTTTTTTCACCAATCTTAAACGTTAATTGGTCAAGCGACAGCTATTTTTTGCAGATACTATAGCTTTTCAGTTTAACATAAATGAAAAACGAGGAGCTTCTACGCTACAAAATTAAGTTAAGCTGCTGAGAACATCCCAGTGTACTTATTTCAATGTTTGTCACAAATGATTAAGCTCGTCTGTACATTTTACTACGATTTGAAAAGTGGAGACAGGAATTATTAAAAAGTGCTTCAATTATAGGAGAATGGCTGTATAATCATAAAAGTAAAATTTCTAAAATAGATCCGACAGCCGGGACAATTACTAAAATACTGTCAAGATCAATATGTATGTATTTTTAATAACTTGTTAAAAGTTTGTGTTAAATTTGAGACTTCATTTTCCCAAAGTATGCCAACATCTAGCATATTTTTCCCCAAGAAAAAGGCTGAGCCTGGCCTCTTCCCCAAAAATGGTGTTTGGCCCTGAGTAATGCACTGTTTGAAAATAGATTCAAGACAATTTAAAAGCCAGTATCAACACCAAATTAACCCATTTTATTTCTTACATCTTGTTGTTCTTTGTTAGTCATATTTTAAGTTCCCTGTGGAATGCTTTCAAATATCACCATTTAGTATACATGTTTATTTTCCCCAGTTCATTTACAGTATCTTGGACGAAATTGTACTGAACGTTAATATTCGAGGTATTCCGTAATACCGTAACATACCGTACAGACACGAATAAATTCCATTTCTTCTATTAATTGATTGAGTGGTTAAGTGGTTAGTTAGTTAGTTAGTTAGTTAGTTAGTTAGTTAGTTAGTTAGCTGGTTGGTTAGTTTAAACATAGTTTATTTCGAACAAATTCACAATATATATACAGACAATAATGTACACAATACAAACATGATATGTTGAAAAAGGATTGGGTCCGAAAGCTGAGCTTATAAAGGCCTTCTCCTTATAGATTTACAATGCATAAAATACGGTATGACAGTATATGTGACTTGCTTGAAATATATCTGATTTTACATTGTTTTTAAGAAGTTAACGTCAAAATTGTTTCTAACGTTTAGTTATAATATAAAGCAAAAATATATACAAAAAATGGAATCAGAATACCAGACTGCATCATTTTCGTTGTTATATAAAATGAAAGAGAAATAACGTAAATTAAGATAGAAAGAAATGAAGAAAGAAACTTTCAGCAAAATAGAAAAGAAGAAGAAATAAATGAAATGTGGATCATTCGGATAGTTCGACGATTTAAATGGGAAGTATTTAGTGATTTGAGCTGATGTGAATATGCTTAAGTGAATCTCCTGCTTTCTCGGATGTATGTATGAACGGCTTCAAACAGTCTTCTGTTTGCATCATCACTAATGTTTGGGTCTCCATTTAATAACTTTTGGAGAGTTGCTGAACAAATAGTAAATATATGCTGGTTGGTTGATTGACTGGCTGGCTGGTTGGTTGGTTGGTTGGTTGGTTGATTGATTGATTGATTGATTGATTGATTGATTGATCACGTTTTGCTATTCTCGTTCTTCGGTTTGTACATGTATATGTGTGTATTATACAAGCTATTTATATAAAACAAAATCATTTATTATTGCTACCTTTAAGATAATGTACTATATCAAATCTTAATGAAGTTAAGTCCTACTCTCAGAGGGTACATTGGACATATTTTACTTATCACGGGCGAACCATAAAAGTTATTACATGTGCACGTTGAAGTAAACACGTGTACAAGTGATAAAAACAAATGCTCCTATGCACCGTCTTTACCTGTCAACATGCAAACACTTTAATCAAACAGGGACACTTTATGACGAGAAAACGACGATAAAGCATAGAATTTTCTGTTCTTGTACCACGATTTTATTTTTATTTTCTTCTTTTTGTGTGCAAGGAGCTTTATATAAAAGTCTCTGGCATGTGTACTTACTTGTCCATGTAGTTCAACCATTACAAGTTTATGTTGTTATTGTGATAATACACTAAGTTCACTCTGTAGCTTTGATATATTTCTCTTGGCATTGCTGAAAATTTGTTATCTTTTCTTCAGATGTCTGGGCTATATTCTGTACCGTGCTTGTGTCATTTTTTTTATATTCATAAACCAATATTGCACTGAAGGGAGAAACCTTTTTAATTGGTATATGCCCAAATAAATTCAGTGTATGTATTGAATTTTGCATAATCCCTGTATTTGTTTTCAATGAATGAATGGGCACTGTGATTGAATTAATTATCCCTGAAATTGTTTTAAGCTCTATAAAATTAATAAAAATTGACGTCGATTTTGAGAGAGGTGCAGATCAATCCATGCAATAATAAATAAAAAGACGTTTAATTTAAACTCAAGCAATGCTTATATTTCTATTTCTCACAAGCATGTTATTTTGTTGTCCACTTACTGTTTCCGAAATGTTACTAATTGGCCAATTATCCCACCCATCTGTTGCTTCTGTTGCTTTTTTTTTGCACTTTGTTCAGAAGTCGAAATAATGCTTTGTTTACATTTTATTACTTTTATGACTCACACTTATACATTCAGCGCTACTTTCTTCATGTAAAAAGCATCTGGCGTGCTCTAAAACCATTACCGAACCGTTGTAAAACTTCATGTTTGACATTTCTAAAGATGGGAAACACCAGCCTTTGAGATATGTGTTTACATTTATTTTCATTATACACGTAAGTATCATTTGGTTTTCATTCAAAAACTTAACGTATTACAAAACAGGGTAAACTTATTTATTTTCCTTGTCTTTTGTTTTCTTTTATTACTATTTTCACGTACATTTACGTATATAAATATATTTACCTGTCAGAATGGAAATTTTAGAAATCCTTGTTTCTTTTTGGATATGCGGTGCTTGTAAGTCTAAATGAAATTAAACATAACCAAATTGACAATTATAATTATATTAGGGCATTTAAATACTTGTGTTCTATTTTTCTTTGTTGATGAACTTAAAAAATCTATCAAATTATTTTTAATAGTTTCAGATGTAATATTTCAATTCTGTCATATATTGTAACAATTAAATATAGGTACGTAATGATCGAATAAATGTTTAAGTTCTTACAGTCTGCAAAAAAAGATAAAATCATTAAAAAACAAACAAACAATGATCGAAGCAATTTCAGTTTTTATTTAAATTACCTGGAACTATTTCTGCTTCTTTTGCTCTTCAACAATAGTATCTAATGTGAAAGTTAAAATTATACTAATTTGTTTACATTTTGCTACGTTTAAGTCAAACAATTTTACATTCACATGAATACTTTCTGCAGGTGATAAGCATATATTATATATGCTTTAATACCAAAAGACAATCATTTAATAACTCATGTTTGCTCATTATAAAGAAATAAAAGAATATCGTATCTAAGGTATAATGTGCCTCTATCTATAATAACCTTTACTCCATACTTATCACGTCAGATTTAAAACAATGGTATATAAGAGTCGTTGAAATGGTGTAACCAGCTACGAAAAAAATGAACTAAAATTAAATCTTTGCCTATGGCCTTACACGATGTAGGTAAGTACATATACTCTGTAGACTATTATTTATTCGTAGTAAGTTAAATCTTATAGTCACCTTTAGAATATGTTAATTTGTAAATTTGTAGAATGGCTATGTTTTATACATGATGTATATGTTTCAAATGTACGGAAAAGCATTAGTGCCAGGTGTATGTTTTTTTATTAACTCGAAATTTCGAGTTAGTAACTCGAAATTTCGAGTTACTTATCTCGAAATTTCGAGTTAGTAACTCGAAATTTCGACTTATTAACTCGAAATTTCGAGTTACTAATCTCGAAATTTCGAGTTACTATCTCGAAATTTCGACTTATTAACTCGAAATTTCGAGTTACAAATCGAAATTTCGAGTTACTTATCTCGAAATTTCGAGTTACTAACTCGAAATTTCGACTTACTAACTCGAAATTTCGACTTACATTGCACGACTTTCATTGGTTGCCGGTGAAAGCAAGGATTGAATTCAAGATACTTTGTTTCGTGTGTAGCTGTTGCACATTGACAGAGCACCTTTAACATTTATTAACAGAACAATTTTATAGGGTCAAATTGTCCACACATACTGAACATATCTTTCGCTTTTTTGTGGAGGGGGGGGGGGTTGTAAAATCACACTTTCCACATTTCTGTGTTAACCGGGTGTTTCTTTTTCTTAAGCACACATACAACCATCATGTGGAGAAACAACAAGTCCAAAACCCACCCTATTGTAAACTGTGCAATATCATGTGTTAAATAAGTTTTAAATGGCGTGTATACGCGCGCCAGTTAGTCTGTCACGTTTCTTTATACTAATAATGTTTTTGTAACATTATTCATTATTTACTAATACTTTGATATTGTGTTGATAAAAGTTGATAAAAGTGATACTTGTTGTTATATATATGTTGGGAATAATATAAAAGCATCCGATTTTACAAGAAATATAGTCAGTCCAACAATTTTGACAAAGGCCTCAGCACGCCCTATTTTGGCCACGCCGCGATACTTTACACGTGAAGTATAGGATCGTTTTTTTTTACAGGGATGAGAAGAATATGATTAGTGAAAAGATATGTTCGAACAGATGGGATACAATACAACGTCTGAAGAACGCCTGAACGTACAAATTAAAGAAAGCCTTGTTTTTTTTAGGTCGGGTGTGTACATGCCATTACTAAGTTTTAGTTAAATTTCAATAGTTTTTGTCCACTGCCTACTATATCTTATACCATCTAACTAATAACTTTGGCCATTCTTGTAATGTTAATAAGTCGAAATTTCGAATTACTAAGTCGAAATTTCGAGATAAGTAACTCGAAATTTCTAGTTAGTAAGTCGAAATTTCGAGTTACTAAGTCGAAATTTCGAGTTACTAAGTCGAAATTTCGAGTTACTAAGTCGAAATTTCGAATTACTAAGTCGAAATTTCGAGGTAAGTAACTCGAAATTTCGAGTTAATAAGTCGAAATTTCGAGTTAGTAAGTCGAAATTTCGAGTTTGTAACTCGAAATTTCGAGTTAATAAGTCGAAATTTCGAGTTAATAACTCGAAATTTCGAGTTACTAACTCGAAATTTCGAGATAAGTATGTCGAAATTTCGAGTTACTAACTCGAAATTTCGAGTTAATAAAAAACATACACCTGGCACTAATGCTCTTCCGTACTACAAATGTGATTGACAGGATATGAAAATAAAATATACCTCCACTAGAATCATTGTAAAATGTTTAAAGCAAAGATTACAGAGACAATAAAACCAAATACAAAAAAAATCACATTTTTTGTTTAATTGATCATCAGTCAGTACTTTGTGAAATCTAAATATAAATAATTACATTGTGTCAGGAGCATCAAATTTGAGGGACTTAGCAGACTACAAGAAATGTGGAAACCTACACGAGAAAAGACATGGGAAGTTTAACAAATTAGTTCGTGGTAAATGTAAGTACATTATTTCACAGGCATTCGGCTCATTTGTATGTTCCATAGATAATGCCACTAGGGTTACTCCCGAAAATCGTCAACAAACATCGATAAAAGTCGGAAACTTACGGTGACACAGAGGACATATGTGCGTTTTTATTTTTTATCTCGTGCACACGAGATACTTTGTTGTAGCCACGAGTTACTAAGTCGTGGCCACGAGATGATTAAGTGGTGCGCACGAGATACTTTTTCGTGGTTACGGGTTACTAAGTCGTGGCCACGAGATAATAAAGACGTTGAATAATTCAAATATGACCTTGGCCTTTCAATGACATTAAATGTCAAATTATTGAAATCTGCTTAAATTGTCATATTTTATCATTTAATCATAGAAGAACACAAAGGACAAACTGACGTGTTGAATATTTTGAAAACGACCTTTACTTTTAAATGACACTGACCGTTAAGGTCAAATTATTTAAGACAGCTTTGTCACAACCTTGCTTACGGATCTGATTTATTTTTGAACAAAATATTTTTTGATAACTTATTGATAGCAAAAGTTTTTTAATAACGTGCTTTTTATAATTGATAACATACATATAATATTTCACTGTATAATTTTCAAGAAAATTTGTGAAATGTTATTTGTTCATATTTTTTGGCCTCGAGTATCGTTATTCGTATCACATCAGCAAGAAATATAACTAATAATACACCACCTGTAATTGGCCACTTAAATGAGTCAAGTACTTATGGCAAAAAAGTAATAAATTTTAACATAAATACACGTATAGATTGGTGGAGCATCCGTGTAAAGCCATTGTCTTTTTACCCAACTTACTAGATTTTCATCAGCATTGCATTGTTAAAAATATAAGTTTTTATTTGTTTATTGTTGGTTAAAATGTTTGCGGTTTAAATTCTTTTCTTTTTGTTCTTCCTTTGTTTGTTTGATCATTACTTACGAATAGAAGTAACTTTATACTATAGAAATACCACTCTGTTCATTACGTGTACAATAATTAAAAAGTGTTTGTCGAAAGATGTTTTGACATTGATTAAGACATATCTTTCATTTTGTTCAAATGTATGTTTTAGGGTGTCCGTGTTTTTTAATCGTATCTAGAATAAGTAAGACATCTCCTTCTTGGGCATTGTTCTGTTACCCTGAATCAATTTTCAACACGAGCACATTCACGTTTTTATTTTGAGAGAATGTGAAAGGTAATACATACTTTTAGACGAAACGTTTCTTTATTGATGAATGCTTGTTTAAT
>NW_026864414.1:0-82538 GCF_026571515.1 Ruditapes philippinarum
ACTTTGAGTCTTAATTCCTTAGAGGTATGAGTAGGTTTCTATTTGGTAATAAGTAGATAAAAAGTAATAAATTTCTCTAAACACAGCCAAATTAATCTGTATTGTTGGCAATCTGTCGAAGTGTCGAAAAATATTTTAATCAAATTAAATACAAATAAAAAAATGTATAAAAACAAACATATCTGTAAAATAATTATTCTAAAAAATCTAGCATTTTATGTTAAACATTAATTTCAGATTGCGATTTTGCATATTAAGAATAGCATGTGTTTTAATGAAATATTGCGCCAAAAATACAAAAGTAAACAAACAGCAGCATATGTATATGTAGTAAAGTTAATTTACACTTCTTGTCTATTTAATTATTAAGATAATTTACAACTTTTGTGGATGTGACAATCACAGCAAATAATATGTCAACTAATATTAAGGATGCAATACGTTACAGAACATTGCAAGTGCTTTCAACAGAAAATGTGTTGACGCGAACATAGAACATTCAATATTGCTTTGCATTATTTGTCAACTGAATCTAGAACACGAGTGTTTTAAAAATGTTTATACAATATAAGATAGCATCACGATTGACACAGTGTTTGATTTTCTTTTGTTTGATTCTTACGCAGAACAAATCGGTACGTGACAGGATTTCGCAGACATAAGCTCTCTCATAACTTAGTAAAAATGACTTGGAAAATGAAGTTTCCTGTACTTCAAACCAAAACGTAGAATTTCTAAGAGGCACTAACCTGTATAAAATCACAGTGAATCATTTAAACAAACAGGTCATTGCAACTACATAGTTTAATAATCATTCTGTTAGTTTAACTTATGTATAAATACATTTTCACATAGTTTCATCACTTGAGGTATAGAGGTAGGTTAATAATATTATATATATATATTTATCAATTACTGCTATTATATATATATATAATAGCAGTAATTGAAAAAGACAAATGTTGATTTTAATATTAAATTGAGGTTTCTGATGTGTAGTTTCCATCTGATGTCTAAATGTGGTTCTGACATGAACACATGATGGATATCTACGAATAAAGCAATTTAAGACTTTTGAACGTAGATTTTTCCGACAATTATATCCCTTATGTCGATATACCACAGCGTCTGAATAGATTAAACCGATCATAGTAGAAAGATCATCATATAAGTAACAGACAATCATAATTAATTGTTCGGCATGGCTGAGTAGTCAAGTGGGTTCAAACACCGTCAGGGTTAAGCATTGATTATTACTATGTGTTACAGGGAAATATTCGAGAGTGTGTGTATCAACTTATCAGCAATAAAATAATAATTGATTCAAGAAAACAAATATTCATACGCTTCTTTTTTTTCAACATACTGATGATTTTAAAAAGGCCCCATGCTAGGAGGCTCGGAGGGTGTGTTTCAATAGGCGTTCTATATGGATTCCGGTTTACTCTATGTTAAACAGTTTTCTCAGCCTAAAATTACATTCTTACTTCATTCAAACTTAGACGTCTTTCAGCATCGTCTTTACAATACCAGATTTAATCAACATACAATAACGCAAAAAACGTCTAAACAACCTGACTGACGAAAATCCAGAACAACTCAACTTATTTAGTTAAGAAATGATAAAATTTCTTATGTCAGTTCATTTACTGCAATGTTGAAATATGTAAAAAACGGCATTTTGATTCCATGCTAGAAACGTAGCACATATTATTGAAAAATAAGTATATAGACAACTTGAACAGAATCAAATGGTCAAAAGGAACTTAAACAAACATGGTAAATTAGCTCTTTTGATAGCAACAACAATGTCATAAATCATATTTCTTCAAATAAAATGTACAATATCTGAATAGTAAAAATATGTTGTTAATAACAAATCACGATTAAGATGAAGCAGAAAAAATACACATCGGAATAAAACAGAAAAATATGTGAAGTAATTTGGACAGACGAATTCACCTTTTTTTTGTACTGTAATAATCATCTATTTGATAATAATTTTGTGAATGAATTGTTATCTTTTATAAAACCGATTTGATTCAATAACATTTTTTTCATTCGCGTGAAAGCTTTTAAATAAAAGATGTTCATGGAATCCCTGTGGATTTGTAAGCTGTTGTTTATTTAATAATGTCGGCATTAAATGTAAATTATAACCATGATCCATGAATTCTTCTGAATATTTAAATTAATGCATTTCAAGTTCTACATTTCAACAGTCAAAAATTTCAGACGAGTTCTAATTGAGTTTTGAGAGCACAGTGCAT
The DNA here is from genome assembly GCF_026571515.1 of Ruditapes philippinarum. Classification (NCBI taxonomy): domain Eukaryota; kingdom Metazoa; phylum Mollusca; class Bivalvia; order Venerida; family Veneridae; genus Ruditapes; species Ruditapes philippinarum. The sequence continues at coordinate 2,271 of NW_026864414.1, forward strand.
TCGGAGACATATTGATTTCATATTTAATTATACAACCGTATAAATATACAAAAACATCGTTTTAAAACTAAATTCAACACAAATAGAAGGATTATTTGCTTTGAGTTATTAATTAACTTCTCTCGTTTTACTTTTAGGATTCACCAACATGTATGAGTTTGTTTAAAGGATCTGGAGTATTAGATTAAATTTGTAGGTAGACAATGCGATTGATTGCACGGAATTTAGTTTGTAAATAAACATCACAGACGTGTTTTAAAAACACATTACTATATAGGACTATTGTAACTGTATTAGGTCATTGTAATGAACAGTTCAATATCATATAGACACACGAAAGGTTATTGAACAGTTTCTGCCACTTAAAGTGCACCATCACATCACACCATGCACATCACATCATGTATCCCATATATGCCAGCAATGTACATATACCGGTACAGTTGGCCTGGTGATTAAGGCATCCGCCTTTTGATCGGGATGTAGAAGGTTCGAGCCCCACGGGGCGCGTTAATTGAAGGATGAATGTTTGTCGTGAGACTCTTTCTGAAATGGCCACGAGGTAGTTAAAATGAATGGTTACCGCTTTATATCCGCCTGGCGCCTGGCATAGTGGTAGGAGTTGGGAGGTACATGATATGCAAGCAAAAGGTGTCTCATAAGTCAGACATTGCTGGCCCTTTCAGTAGGGGTGACACCATAATAAACAAGACCTTTACCTTATATACAATTATTCCGTGGTTTGTTTTTATTCCTGATACAAAATACTATTAACGTAATTGTTGACGGTATGACAGACCTTCCATTATATAAATTTAGGACATATGTTTTTCTTGTTTTTGTCAGAAACCTAAGATAAAATTATTTGCTTTTTAAGTAAAATTATTACTGGACTTGAGTAAAACATGTGACACAAACATGCACACATTCATCCTTTAAGATCATTATAACAAATTAAAATAATAAACTTAAATTGAAGCTGTGTCGTGTACAATTTATTTTACAAATGAAGCTACAAGTTGTTAATAAAAAAAAAGTTTCATATCGACTTCCTTTCATATTTTGGTGTTCAGAAAGTAAAACTCTTTTTTGCACACTCCTTGCCCTACTTTCTATATGCATTAGAATCTCTCTCTTTGGGTCATTCAAACAGCAAGAGAAAAGCAACAAACATGGCATAAAGAAGCAGTCCTTATTTAGCAGTGTATTTCCGCGGCAGTAAATAACGGTTGTCAGTTATTTTAATACATTATTTCTTTTAGACAGACGGCAAAATATTTATCATATTTATAAAATGCAGCTTAAACTACAATGGAATGCACTTGTTCCAATCTTTGCTGAACTTGCTTTCTTTTATAAAACAAACTAGTCAAAGAAACACAAAATGCACATGGTATTGTCATTTCAAAACTTCTGTTTGATCAACGGTACAGCTCTCTATCATAATTCATTGTTATGTTTACTGCTGCTATGTAAGGTTTAGAATGATTGGAAAAACATAAAACCATTAGACCATATGAATCACTAAACACTGTGATTTATCATTACAAGATTTATTTGGTTCAAATCATATACGTCTAGCTATTGGCAAAATGCATTTGCGACCAGATACGGTTTGAAATGTGGTAAAACGTGCTAGAAGAATTATTTTCTCCAAATAAAAAAGTCATATCATAATAAATGTTTACTTAAACTAAACCTTAGATATTCCAACGATAAAATTCCTTGAATAGAAGCATCGTTTAAGAATAAATTCAAGATTATTATGTATGCATTTTCGAAATATTCATCAGAAAGTTATACTTACCATACACATGACACATATTACGCATCACTCATGCCAAACGTAAGTAATTGTTTTATGATGTAGGTGGATCTGTTGGAAGTACATCAATGACTGACATATATTGATGCTAATAAACTTGGTTTCAGTTTTTTATCATTTATAATAGCTAATAATGCCGAGACCTCTTTGCACAAACTGATTAATACTGTAAATCGACAATGACATAAAGTGGTGCGTATTTTACATATTTTACGTTCTTTATCAATAATAAAACATGATTCTTGAGTCCGGTCTGTTTTATCTATTGTTGGCCCAGTGATGTAGACGTCTTCCTCTCAACCCAGTGATAATTGGTTCGAGCCAAATGACACAAAAAACACATAAACAAAGTGCTGGAATGTTTCATAATTTTTTGAGAGAAAAGCTAAACAGTCAATATATTTCATTTGTTTGCATGCTATTGTCTCATTTCAACAAGCACCGTTTGAGTTTTAATGAATCAAAATCAAACTTTCAAACAAATTAGTTTTAAAATGTATGTCGACGCTGATAATGCTTTTTGTGCAATTTCCTATGATTTTATGGGAAATACTGATTGATTGCCTTAATTTGCAGGAACTGTTTCCTGGATTTCTTAAACGGCGATACATAAATATAATGAACATCAAAGCTTAATTAGAACTTGACACGCACATTGTGTATTCTCGGCAAATGAATCTTTTATTGAAATATAAAAGTCTTAAAGCATCCAGACTAATTTTCGTGCACCGGAATACTGGGATAAAAGCTTCTTTTCAATTTTTAAAATAATTAATAATTTTGAGGAGTTAACTTAAACTTAACATATATTCAAGCATATTTTTTTTTAATATTGAAGAAATATTTATCTAAGTTTTTCACCATCTCCAACTCAAATCCCGTCCTGGAAGCCCGAATCTGTAATCGCTAAAACAATAAACTTCAATACCAATATCTGAAGATTACGAGTATCCAAATAAGTTTCAAACAATCGGGTATGAATAAAAAAAGACACAATCTAGATTAGCGCATCCCAGAACTAAATGTGTTCGCATATGCTTTTATTCTTTTGCTAAGTGTTATTTTGAATTTGTTGTAGTTTAAGAAAAGAAATGTAAAACAATGGATGTGTTGGGCAGCATCACTCAATGAGCATGTATGATAATATTGTTTTCTTCCGGTGTTCACTTCTCTGAATTGGTTCGGTGTTTGAATACATTAACCTGTAGGTATCATACAGTTTTAGGAAATGTGCATAAACCTTTATTAAAATTTTCATAAACAAATTACAGCTTGAGTGCTTGATTATTTAACGCTGTCATGAACTGAAGGGTAATAATCAAAAGAGAGCATTTCGTATTCTTATTCCAATAGAAGCTGTACTTATGCTTGATAAAACAATAGTTGACCTGAATCAAATGAAAAAAACAAGTCAGTTAAATCCAGCTTTTAATGAATACCTGAATATTTCTTTATATAGTACAATGATACATCACACTATAAAATATACTTCGAGACACATTTTGTGTCGACAATATGTGGATATAATTTGTAGGACAAAGTAACTTGCTATTGTACAACCCATTTCTTTCATCATACAAAGTGTAACTCGTTTGATAGTTCGAAATAGTTTGCCTTCATCTAAACCAAGAAAAACCTTTACAGCATAACGAATATGTCAATTATTGAAATAAACTTATTGCTGCTCATTGAGCGACTTATTCATACATACCTTAATTATAAATATATTTTACCTCATCTGTGAAAGAGACACTTTGCTGAGATACAAGAAAAAATGTACATTTGTATATTAAAAATGAAAATGGTATAAATGCTAATTTCATGTTCTACAACTCTTGTTTAAGTTAGAATACTCTTTTTTTAGAAACAACTTTTAGTGACGTCATTGTGACGTCATGACGTCGTGTTCTTGCATAGCGACGTCATGAGTATTATGATCTGTTAAATGATTATTGTGAAGTCATAATATAGTGTAAACTATGCAGTGGTGTTGGCGTATTATATCTAGTGTTGGTGTTAACAAGTTGAAGCAGAGGCGTATTGAGATATCCTCGGTGGAAATCAGTGTTTTATAATTTCAACAGATTTTTAACAGAGAATTTTGCTTCCAAGCCTGGAATTCAGCATGACAACCAGGATTAATCCTCCCGTTTTAGGAAAAGGGAAAAACTATGAGAGATTTATGCAGGAACTTTTGGCATGGAAAGAAATTACTGACTTAAGCAAAGAAAAACAAGGTATTGCTGTCGCATTGACACTTCCTGAAAATGACGAATCACAAATTCGAGAGAAAGTATTTGATCAACTTTCATTGGACGAGTTAAAGGGCTATTGTGGTTTGAATGTTCTTATTCGCTTCTTGGACCAGCATCTTGCTAAGGATGATCTTACTGATAGCCTGGAAAAAATTGAGGATTTTGAAGATTTTTAAAGGTTAGATGGACAATCAATAACTGAATATGTGGCTATGTTTGATTACAAATATAGAAAGATATAGAAGAAGAAAATGACATTGCCTAGTGAGATACTGGCTTTCAAGCTGCTGAGAAAGGCTTATATATCAAATGAAGAGAAGTTGTTAGTCCTTACAGGCATGAACTTTGATAATTAGATGACACTTTACGAGGAAGCCAAGAAGTCACTGAAAAAATTGAAGGGCAATGATACAGAATCATCAAGTATCCAGACAAGTATCAAGTTAGAACCAGCTTTTTTGGCTGCAAATGAAGAGGCCCTGCTTGCATAAAACAGAGCGGCTATCATGGTAATTACAGTGGTGAAAGAGGGGGGAATTGGAAGCGGGGAAAACTCAGAGAGAATCCTAGAGGAGAGTTTGCCACTGATAATCGAAAGAAGGGATTGACAAAGAACATTAATCCCACAGGACCAGATGGTAGACCACTGACATGCAAATCATGTGGGTCTTTTCGTCATTTGTTGCCTGCATGCCCTGATAGCTGGGAAAATATGAAGAGAGTCAATGCAGTTATATAATCAGAATACTAGGGATTGATGCTCGAAACTGTGCGGTCCTCGACAGTGCTTGTAGCAGTACAGTATGTGGAAGAAGTTGGATGGACAATTACTTAGAATCTTTGGACAATACAGACAGAGAGAAAGTATTACAATCAAAAGGTCAGAGAGTGTTTAAATTTGGAGGGGGAACATTCTGTAAAGATGAGCACTCACAAATAAGGTAAGAGCTTCAGAACAAGTGTTTGAACATGGAGACCGTGTTTTTTACAAGAGAGAGGGTCGAGAATGCTGGCTTTGACCAGGAAAGGTAGTTTTCCAAGATGGGAAAATAGTGTTTGTGTGACACGGAGCAGTTTTTGTGCGTGTATCTCCAAATAGACTACAAAAAGTTAACAATTTGCGGGATAGAGAAGACCATGATCAAAGTTCAGATGCAGACGGAGGGGCCAAGGTTCAGCAAGAATTGACAAACACAGATGATCAACAAATGATTTCTGAAGAACTACCTGCAAGAAATTCTGATGATAATTTACAAACAAGGCTAGAAGAGATACCAATTGTCGGGTCTGACAGAGATAGACAGACACAAGATAGAAAGTTCCTGAAACCCAATGATAATATTCAGTACAAAACACAAGACACTGATGTTTGGATCCATGCAAAAGTTCTTCGAAGGGCAGGAAAGGCAACAGGGAAGAACAAACACTGGTATAATGTTATGGAAGACATCAGTAAAGAAAAGAAGAGTATCAATCTGGATCAATTTGACTGGGAACAGCTGGTAAATGACAATGTGAATCTAGTGTTGGAGAACTGTAAAGTTAACAATAATGTCTCAGAGGCAAAACTTGCCGAATTACAGAAATTGAAAGAATTTGGTACATACGTAGAAGTCAAAGATTGTGGCCAAAATACATTATCAACTATGTGGGTCATGACAACAAAAAATGAACAGACAAAAGCCCGTCTTGTTGTAAGAGGCTTTGAAGAAGAATTCCAAATGCAAAGTGACAGTCCAACAGTGGAAAAAGGAACGATGAGAATGTTTCTTGCTTTTGCATCTATTAATAATTGGATTGTCAAGACCACTGACATTAAGTCTGCATTTTTACAAGGTCAAGAGATAAAGAGGGATGTGTACATTAAGCCCCCAAAGGAGTGTGAAAAGGCTGAAGGAGTTGTCTGGAAGTTACGTCATGGACTGTATGGACTCAAGGATGGTGCAAGACAGTTTTATCTCAGTGTAAAGGAAGAATTGCTGAGACTTGGATGTCAAATGTCTAAAATGGATCCTGCAATGTTCTTTTTGCATACAAATGGACAGTTGAGCGGTGTAATATGTTGCCATGTTGATGATTTTCTACATGCTGGAAATGAATGCCTTGAGAGAATTATGATGAGTCTGCGAAAAAGATTTGTAGCTGGAAAAGTAGAGGAAGGCAATTCTGATTATATTGGATTCAGAGTCATGCAACAGTCCAGTGAAATTTTGCTAGACCAATCCCAGTATGTAGGAAATATAAATACACATAGTTTAGATACTAAGAGGGTGCAACAGAAAGAAGACATTCTTACAGATGAAGAACAATCCACCTATAGACAAATTATTGGCCTGATTAAATGGGCTGTACAAGGAAGTAGACCAGACATTGCTTTTGAACTCATTGACCTAAGTACCAAGCTAAAACAAGCAACTGTAGGTGATTTGTGCAGGGCAGTCAAAACAGTCAACTGATTGAAAGATGTGAGATCTATGATTACATTTCCCTGACTTAGCAAAAATGTCAGTGACTGGAGGATTGTGGTATTTACAAATGCTTCTCTTTGTAATATCAGCAGCGGGACTGGAATTACTGCGGCTTTTGTTGTGTAATTAGCCGACAGTCAGGGAAAAGGGTTGCCCACTTGCATGGCATACAAACAAGATCAAACGGGTCGTTCGCTCAACAATTGCTGCTGAGGCGCTAAGTCTACAAGAAGATCTTGAATGTGGCTAATACTATAGACAGATGCTAGAGGATATAATGAAGCTTCAAAGTAACACCATACCAATAATTGCTTATGTTGACAACAAAAGTGTCATTGATGCTATACATTCCACCAAAGTTAGTAGATGACAAGCGCCTGCGGGTTGACATAGCCGCCATCAATGAATCTTTGTCCAGGAATGAAGTAAAGGATGTACGATGGTGTCCGGGTAAATACCACCTTGCAGACTGCATGACCAAACGAGGAGCTTCTGGTTACAATCTGCTGGAAGTATTTCATGAAGGGCAATTTTCAGAAGAGTTTATATAGACTGTTATCATATTAATTTAATTTCTGTAATCATATTAATTTATTTACTCAAAAAGAAAAGAAAATAATGATTGTTAATTTCATGTTCTACAACTCTTGTTTAAGTTAGAATACTCCTTTTTTACAAACAACTTTTAGTGACGTCATTGTGACGTCATGACGTCGTGTTCTTGCTTAGCGACGTCATGAGTATTATGATCTGTTAAATGATTATTGTGCAGTCATAATAAAGTGTAAACGATGCAGTGGTGTTGGCGTATTATATCTAGTGTTGGTCTTAACAATAAAGTCATGCATGTGTTGGTTTGAAGAAAAATATTTCATAGCACATTTAAGTGCACAGTAAATGTAAGGAAGACAGCTTGAAGCTAACACGCACTTACGAACTTTCGCTATACGTATATGCAGTATTTCGATAGAGCGGAAGTCAGTGCATATAAACTACACCAAGTTGTTTTGCATATTAGTATTTTGCATTTGAAACTGATAGTCAAACAAATATCTCAATATTCTTACCGATTTAATGTATTGTTTACATGTGATGACAGCAACGCTGTGTGTTAGATTACTTTCGGTTCAGAAAATTCATTTGTTTACCATCAAAACTCATATGTTTACCAAAGGAACCATATATAGATAGAAAGCAAATTAAACAAAAGTAAAGAAAAAAATGTCCGTTTCTGCAGAAAAAATCGAATAAATAAATACAAAGTCTTTTTAAAAGGTCCCTTCTTCAAGTTCATTTGAAAGGGGAATAGTTTGGTGGAATTTTAGACAGGGAAACAGGTAGTTATCTTTCATGGCTAGGGAATATGGCCGACTGAAATCATGCAAGCAAGTTTGTAAGTGACACGTGAAGCGACGTAAATAATTCCCATTATAGAATTAATTTAATTGACATTTATACAAAGATCAAAATCAGTAACGTTGAAGCTCTTATTAAGCTAGATGAACACAACATCCCAATTTCCCTTCGTTTTTTTAGACAAGTATTTTGCTAATTTTCAAATCTTTGTAATTGAGTAATCATGGCTAATAACATCACAATTTAAATTTAAGATGCAATAAATTTCTCAGAACATTGCAAATGCTTTCAACGAGCAATTTGCCGACTTAAAAACAGAATAAAGAATCATCATTTTAACTACTTTCTTGAGAAAAAAAAAGATTGACGTTATTTACAGATAAAAATGACAATAATTATAGGACTAGGGTGAATCTTTTTCATTCTAATTTTGATAAAGGAAGTTGCAAGTTAAATCGTTGAAGAAGTTCTACTAAAAATGCACCTTTGATAAATTATTTACAAACAAAAACGGTTTTGAAAGAAGACAGTTACAAATTATGTAAAGAAACATAATGCTTTATTTATTTGATGTGTAAACAAATGTATGTGAATTATCACGTTTGAATCATTAGACTGATATAGTTTAGTAATATTATATATGTTTTTCCGTGTTTTAATTCAACAATATACACATCTACCTTCTATTTATCATTACTTTTGATTTAGACAAAAGGCTCGTGAGGTAAAGGCAAGCAGAACTGTTATGTTATTATGTTATCCGTTTCGCCAACCTTGACATTGTTAAAATGTTCTATTACAAAATATCATAATTATGTGGAAAAAGAAAACAGAATAACACACATATAAAAATAAAATATAAAAAAATAGAAACTCATGGCTCATTTTTAATGTTACACAGCATTGAAACTATAACATTCACAAAACATCTTGTCATGGTGTAAGTAAAAGCATATATTTTCATTGCTGACTACAACGATCTCCTTGATAATCTTATCTAGGCATGCTAAGGAACTGCTTGATAACATATTGGCTTTTAATTAATAGTACATTTGTATTTTAAAGCGGCAGGACTCAAGATTCCTACTTAACTTCATGAAAATTTTGAAATGTATTAATAAAGTAAAATATTGTGAAGCGAACAAAGAAAAAAGTTTACAAATTGCAAACGGTACTGAAAACCTATGTGAATAACTAAACATAGGTCAAAACATGCATAAATAGCCCTTATTGCGTTAGAAACGAAAAAACAATATGGTGAAACTAAACTTCAAAATCAGTCATTAGCCGCGCATAACATGGAAATTATTACTTTTTTTCTTGAATATGTGTACCTTTCTTAAAATCTCCATTTTTTTTTCTCAAGTGTGATTTTCTTGAAATATACACCTTATCTCGAAGCATGCAGCTTTAAGGCTGTATGTATCTTTAGTGTAATTAAAGTAAATAACTTGCAATATAAATTACATTCTGTAATAAATTTCTCTGAAATAATACATTTGTATTATTGAGGCATCATTGGTATGATATTGTTTCAAATACATCAAATATGATACTTTTTAATTCTTCGTGTAATTCTAAACGTAGTATTATATTTTTTTAACATAAACATCAATTCTATATTTTTTGTCATTTGCAAATACTTATCACCCAATGAAGCAATCCTTCCAAAAGGATAAATCAAACATTTAAATGTTCTTTCTTTATAATGACTTGTTGATGTTGCAATTCAAAGCTCATTTGTACTATCACTTATTTTGTATCAAATACAGCAGCTTTTATAACTGAGACTCAATAAGTATTATTGTATTAGTGTTTCAGTGTACACTTCATCTGATATGATATTTCGGCTTCAAGATATTATGTATAAATAAATGGTAATAAATATACGTGTATTAAATTACTGTCATGATCAAAGTGTTAGTGTAACATTTCATGAATTAACGTTATCAGCTGGAAGTTTTGAAAATAGTATATCAAGTTTAAAAAAGATTATATTAAAGAGTATATTATATCATTCCGTTTTCAATTGTTGTAATATAAAATATCATGTATAACCTATCAATTTAATTATTACGGATCAAAATTCTTACACAATTGATGTTGAAAGTATGTTGAAAAGGTATCGCAATAGCTGCTGTGATTTGTTCATAGTATAGGGCCTGATAAATTATGTTCATTCATTTTGTATTAACAATCTAGATGTCGCATGAATTTACGGACCGAATGTTACTGATGAGTGGGATCGTAACATTTAATTATGGAAGACAATTACACGAAAGTCAATTTTTATTTTAGTAAAAATATAATACATGAAAAGCGCTTCATTGATGCAGAGGAGCGTCACCTGACTGTCCGCACTTTCTAAATTGTTCAACTAATTAAAAAGACTTTTTAATTGGGTAATCTTAGCAAATTACATGTCAATTTTAATTTTGGATGCAAAATGTTTTTTATTTTTTCAAAAATTTGCAAGAATTTGTTTATTTTTCAAGCAATCTATCGGCACTTTAACAAGATAATCCAACATAAGCTTTACTGCATCATTGGACATGATTAGTGAAAAATAAGACTCGAACAAATCTTTTAAATCAATCGTTACAATTGTTAAACAACATTTGAGCAGGATCTTTTGATTTGCCTGTTTTGGGGTTGTTTTTTTTATATTTTTGGTCACGAAATACAAGTTTTTGATACCATATTCAAGACATTAATCAATCAATTAAAATCATATATTAACAAAAACAAACACGATTACTTAGTCTTTTAGTTTTTCGTTAATATTTTTTTAAATGTAAGCTCCTTATAAAGTATCTTTTGCACACTGGAACAATTTGGAATATCAGTAAAACTATGTTTGCGCTGAACAGAAGAGCAATATGACTTTCAAATATCACAAAAAATAAGAAATGTTTCTAAAATGTGAATTTTAAATGTATTTTTATGAGATTTTGTTACACACGTGCAATAAGTATATAATTACACATAGTATAATGTAGATATCATTTTATGTTTGCGCTAGAATTATTATGTTGAACAATGTATTATGCCTGTGTATGTAACATAAATAAATTATGTAAATGTCGTTTCAAATAACATGTTGAATTATTGTTTTTTTTTTTATTTTATCTCAATAAGACGGTATGGTGTATAGTGAATAATGTACAACTCTTTTAAATGAAAATCAAAGATCTTTTATAAAATATTTATAAAAGTGTTTGCTAGAAAGACATGAATTATTATATCAAATAATTTCCTTTTGGTGTGTTGTAGTTATTTCTTCGTATCCCTGTAGAAAAGTAAAGTTTAGCAATTTAGCAATTTTGAATTTATGTTATTTAAGCGTCAATTTAGATAAAAACTGAAAATTGCAAAGTTTCATTGAAATACCAAGGATAAATTTACATAGTGGGAAATGTGTCAAGTATGTCATATTATAACCTTCGAAGTAATATTACTTTAGATGTTAAAGAGATTCTTACAATAGATAGGCATTTTAATGACGCAGTATATAATAATGAAGTGAGGGAAACAATTAATTAAAAATATCAAAATGATGTTTTATTTGCTCGCAATTGTTCATGTCAGGCGAGATCATTTAAATACATATCGTTTGAAATATTTAAGTATTTAATTTTATAGCCTAAACAGAACGAATGACTGAAATCTTGAAATTATTCTGCCTATACCACCGATTTTATCAAATGGTTTGTAAATATATAATAGCTATGTACTTCTTCATACGGTTTAAACTCCCCAGCAGTCATTCTTATGCTGCTGACCGTTCCAAGGCGGCGCCCCACTGTGTTCCTCAGATGTATGTCTTATGTTGTTTCATACTGTTTTGGTGACACTTTTGCTTGTGTCCCTTGTTGTTTTCTCGTCTACGGTAAGTATCTTCCCCATTGCCTCTAGTTTTTATTTCTTTGATTACTCCCCACCCCCTCCCCCCGGTCTCCTGTCCCCTTCCCCTTTGTGGGCCTATTTTTATTTTCTTTGAATTCCTAATCAGTTACAAATTAATTATCATTTAATGATTAACCTGTCCGTGCTCTGTCTTTGCCCTGTCCTGTTTTTGTTTGGGGTCCCCCTGGGCTCCTTGCCATTGGTTCTTGTTGCTGGGTCATGTGGGGGTTGCGTTCATTGAACGCCGACTTTCCTTGTTGATCTTGTTTATCATATTGAATATGTAAACATAATTTTGGCAAGGTGGTTAGTGTTTCCTATGACTATATTTCAGTTGGTGTAGAATATTTATATTGTGTCAAATATTTTAAGATTCTATAAAACTTAATATGCTGAATTGATGAATGTGTTTTAGAATTGATTAGAATTTACGATATATGCAGTGACCTTTCCGATAACTTTTTAATTACTTTATGTGAAAACTTGTGCGTCAATTTTCAATATAAATTGACATTTATTTGAAGATCAAATCTAATAAACTAGCTTCACTTTATTTAAGATGAACACTATAAATGTTCCAAATTACATTTATTTTGCAAATTTTAAAATCTTTTTAATTGGGTGATCACAGCAAATAACATTTTAATCTAAATATATGACGCAATACGTTTTTCAGAACATCGCAAGTGGTGTCAATAGGCAATTTCCTTGAAAAAGATTGAAGTTAATATCTCAAGATTTGTTTGTTTGTTTCATTTCTGAATTGATGAGTGTGTTTTAGAATTAATTAGAATTTACGATATATGCAGTGACCTTTCCGATAACTTTTTAATTACTTTATGTGAAAACTTGTGCGTCAATTTTCAATATAAATTGACATTTATTTGAAGATCAAATCTAATAAACTAGCTTCACTTTATTTAAGATGAACACTATAAATGTTCCAAATTACATTTATTTTGCAAATTTTAAAATCTTTTTAATTGGGTGATCACAGCAAATAACATTTTAATCTAAATATATGACGCAATACGTTTTTCAGAACATCGCAAGTGGTGTCAATAGGCAATTTCCTTGAAAAAGATTGAAGTTAATATCTCAAGATTTGTTTGTTTGTTTCATTTCTGAATTGATGAGTGTGTTTTAGAATTAATTAGAATTTACGATATATGCAGTGACCTTTCCGATAACTTTTTAATCACTTTACGTGAAAACATGTGCGTCAATTTTCAATATAAATTGACATTTATTTGAAGATCAAATCTAATAAACTAGCTTCACTTTATTTAAGATGAACACTGTAAATGTTCCAAATTAACATTTATTTTGCAAATTTTAAAATCTTTTTAATTGGGTGATCACAGCAAATAACATTTTAATCTAAATGCATGACGCAATACGTTTTTTCAGAACATCGCAAGTGGTGTCAATCATGTCAATAGCCAATTTCCTTGAAAAAGATTGAAGTTATCTCAAGATTTGTTTGTTTGTTTCATTTTACGCCTTTTCCAACAGTATTTCAGTCATAAAGGCGGGTAGTTTCCTAACCATCGTTCCTGGAGAGTTACACCAGTACTAGACGACCTTCCTCCGTGCTAAACTACCAAAGCATCTCCCGGGGATCGAATCCAGGAGTAACTGGATTAAAAGTCATCGACTCTAAAATCTCGACCACGGAGGCGGCCTTATCTCAAGAAGAAAAATGTAAATGTGACAAGTCTTTCAAACAAACTTTATGTTTATCTAAAAATGACGGGAAACCATATATTAATATTCAAGATGACATTGAAACTAGAACTGTGTCCAAAGGACACGGATGCCCCCACTGACAACATATATATGGTATATAGTGAAAAAATCAACAAAGGGCAATAATTCTGTTAAATTTGGTCGCAGCAAAAATAACTTCCTTTACTTCCATCTACACATTAAGGTTGTTCGTCCCTGGAAGTTTAAGCAAAATCTGCCATGCGGTTTAAGAGGAATTGCGTTCACAAAATTTCTAAATGGTATATGGTGAAAACATCAACAAAGGCACATAATTCTGTTAAATTTGGTCGCAGCAAAAATTTCTTCCTTTACTACCATGTACACATTCAGGTTGTTCATCCCTGGAAGTTTAAGCAAAATCTGCCATCCGGTTTAAGAGGAGTTGCGTTCACAAGATTTCGGGACGTACGGACAGACGTACGGACGGACGTACTCACAGGACAGTAATTATGTGGCTACTCTATTGTTCTCTGTATTGTTCTTTTTAGCCACACACAAGAAAATAGCCACATAAAAGCATTACGGAATGAATGACATCAAAGAGAAAGAACAGTTACCTATTGTCCCTCTAGCCACATAATTACTCTCCTGTGAGTGCGGACTGACGGACAGACGGACGGACAAGTGCAACGCTATATGCTCCCCACTTTGTTGGGGCATAACAATGTGGCTAACACACGCACTATAGCATATATCGTTTCCTATGTGTAAGACACATCTTTTTTCATCGAGATAACTGCAAAGTCGAAATTCTCACAAGTGGCACAGTGTACTGTTTTCGAAGATTAATCGATCAAACATTATACATCTTACACACATACATACCCCTATCTATCACAGTTGATTTAGATAATTATTCAAATTGTATCACAGCACATACTGACAGTTATTTCATACATCGTTTCAATTTTGATTGTATTGTCCAACAATATTGACCTGGCACTTCATTAATTTCCGTAAAGGTCAGGTGATAAACAGTGGTATCTAACGAATATATCGATATCTTTATTAACTTCACACGTCAATGAGTTGTGGTGTATTGGTATAGATGCCTGACTACTGATCTGAAGTTCCCTGGTTCGATACCTTACCAACACCACGTTATGAGGACATACATTTTTTTTTATTTCATTTTGAAATTAACTTGCAAGAATTAATTTGAAATCGTTTTACTACATCTGGTTTTTAGGATACCTTTTAAGTAGTGTTTTTATACAATTTTATTTTTTATTTCATTACATTATCTTTAATTAATAAAAAGGACAGCACGTCCATAATACAAATTAAAATTCATACACAACCAAAACTCAAAACGTTTTGCACGAGTTAAGAGAGAAATAGCAATTTTAAAATAAGAAAAAAAATATAAAAGTGGCTGAACCAGGATTCGAACCTACGAGTGTGCGTCTATATTCTTGAAGTGAAAGCACTTTACGACTGTGCTAAGATGGATTTGTAATTTAGATCATTTAACAACTGGTTATATACATTCATATCGATTTACAATAAATAGTAACGTTTACGGAATTTACCGACTATGGGGTCAAATGCAAGAGTGCCAGGTCAATGTTGTTGGACAATACGTACTAAAATGATATTAAAGCAGTATTTACTTGTAGGATATATACCTCTGTCTATAGCAAAGACACTGAACTCTTGGACAGAAAAATAAAAATATAATTCAGGTCAGTGTCCCTTCATAATTATCAACACATTAAGGCGTTATTTACTGAGTAATACAATGTTAAACTATTCTTCTCGAAATAAAAGCCTATTGGCAAAGGATGATTTATGTTGAAAGTGACACTAGCGCAAAAACTACACTTTAAATAAAAAGATTGCCGGACGCGTTCAAAGTGACGCGTCCAAAGTGTATACTTTTGAACACTTCAGTGTTATATTTCAAATATTTATGTCGAAACATGAACGTTTAAGCATTGCCTTGAACATGTATATCTTGAACACTGGCGTTTAACTCTAGTTTTACATAGATTCCGTTTAGGTAAATAGTTCCTAAAAAGTGTGTTAACACGTGCACATACATCACGGGAACCTTTATTTGACTTATTGCAATCTCCTTTTTATTATATATGACTTTCTTTTGTCAAAATGACACTTACTTTGAACAGAAGCGTTCACGAAGCATTCTAATAATGAACGCCGGGCTTTATGTTTCAAAATAGATTGTTTTTCTGAAAGCGTCCAGAAGATTAGGCGTCTACAGTACCGTTTGGTTTTGGCTGACACTGGACAGCGGAAAAGAATCATTTTGAGTTGAGTATTTGATTTGGAATTTGCTTATGCATTCATTCAAACCTGTTTATTCAATTGCTAAATCCTTCTAAGCAAACATACATCTATTTATCATCTGAGAGACGAATTTTATTGATTTTATGTAAAAGTTTGTCATTTTTTCTTGTCGTCTGCAAAATAGCTAGAGTCTAATGTCATTCAAGACTGTACATGAATTTCGTTTCAAACATGTTCTTATATTAAAAATAAAATTGAATTCGACCGATTTTGAATTTCTAGTGGCTCATTTACTCCTCTGAAATTAGATTTATTGCAAGGCATTGAATTTGCAGAACTTTACATCTATTTCCCCACCCACTCCCAGTGACCTTTTTTGCTTACTGTAGCTTAAAGTTCACATAAATATAGAAATAAATAAAATCTAAATAAATATCATATAAAAAATAAAGATCTAGATGAAACATTAGACATATGATGATATGGAAAATTGGAAGTGATGTTTAAACCTTAATTTTTTTACATTGCAGTTGTGCTGCTGCACTTGATTGACAGAAAATATCTTTACAATTCACATTTCATAATGTTTTTTAAATTGCATATTTTTGCAAGCATTTTTTATTCAAAATAACCATGCTTCTGATTATAAATTTAAACATACTGTATGTTGCAAAATGGCATCCAGGCATTTAAATCAAAATGTTTCACATATATGCATTTTTGTTAAGCGATAATGAATAAACAAAAATTAAAAATCAGGGAAGTAGAGTCAGAATTTTCCTGCAACATGTGTTGTTTTATTGGTCATTCTTTCACCACTTTTCGCAATCATACGTTCCCATAAACATGATCCGGATTTTTCAGTAACATGTTGCATAGGTGCCTGCTCAGTTACAACTGGCAAATGGAATACATTTCGTTCCTATTTATCTAGAAAGCACCCAAGCATTCACTTATCTCCATCAACTGATATTGGCAGTAGCCTTTCACAAAACAATGACTTTCCTGATACAAATATTCAGAGTTCATTTAGCAGTTTTGAAGAACTGAAATATCAAAATGCTTTATAATAACTCTTTCAATGCAAGTTAGCCATAATATGGCAGATTCTGCAATTGACAATGTAATATCCTCATGAAAACAAGCAAATTCGTTGAATTTATATCCCCCGCCGAGTACTGGTTATTATTAACACAACAACTGAAGACATAAGGCTTTATTTATATATTAATCATGGCATAAACTGTAAAATTCTTTGAACTTGAAGCCTTGTACCTTCAAACAAGAAGAGTTTTTAAGTTTTCACTATATGCATATAAGGAAAATCTATGACCCCCTGGAGTGGGGCCAATTTTGAGCCAAGGGCTAAAATTTTAACAATTTTGGCAGAGGACCTATATGTTATATCATATACCAAATATCAAAGCTCTAGGCCTTGTACTGTCAGACAAGATTTTTTAATTTTGCATTTTTGAAACTACTTTTCTGGCCCAGTGTGACTGATGATTGTGATTGAAAATTACAAAATTTTACTAAGTCAAGGGCAATAACTCTAAAAATACTAAAAATACTAAAAATATCCAGACGAAAATACCCAGGTGCACAACTACACATACTGATCAACATTCCTGTAAAGTTTCATGACTCTAGGTCAAATACTTTTTGAGTTACATGCGACACAAGTTGAAAATTACAAAATTTTACTAAGTCAAGGGCAATAACTCTAAAAATACTAAAAATATCCAGACGAAAATACCCAGGTGCACAACTTCACATGCTGATCAACATTCCCATAAAGTTTCGTTGAATTCCAGCCATTAGTTGCAGAGAACTACTCCGGAAACGAAATTCGGACAAAATTTTACTGAGTCAAGGGCAATAACTCTAAAAATACTAAAAATATCCTGACGAAAATACCCAGGTGCACAACTACACATACTGATCAACATTCCTGTAAAGTTTCATGACTCTATGTCAAATACTTTTTGAGTTACATGCGACACAAGTTGAAAATTACAAAATTTTACTAAGTCCAGGGCAATAACTCTAAAAATACTAAAAATATCCAGACGAAAATATCCAGGTGCACAACTACACATACTGATCAACATTCCTGTAAAGTTTCATGACTCTAGGTCAAATACTTTTTGAGTTACATGCGACACAAGTTGAAAATTACAAAATTTTACTAAGTCAAGGGCAATAACTCTAAAAATACTAAAATATCCAGACGAAAATACCCAGGTGCACAACTTCACATGCTGATCAACATTCCCATAAAGTTTTGTTGAATTCCAGCCATTAGTTGCAGAGAACTACTCCGGAAACGAAATTCGGACAAAATTTTACTGAGTCAAGGGCAATAACTCTAAAAATACTAAAAATATCCAGACGAAAATACCCAGGTGCACAACTTCACATGCTGATCAACATTCCCATAAAGTTTCGTTGAATTCCAGCCATTAGTTGCAGAGAACTACTCCGGAAACGAAATTCGGACGGACGGATGGACGGACGGACGGACGGAAGGACGGACGGACAACGCCAAAACTATATCCCCCTCCCGATTCCATCGGCGGGGGATAATAATACAAAGTTTGTAAAGCAAAAAATTGCACAAAATCAGGCAACCCAGAATATTTCTCCAAATTTTTTTGAAGACATTGTAATTGATGACATGTTACATGACCTTGATACAGCTGCAAAGCGGCATAAATTCTATTCATCACATGATTGCTTGGGTTATGTTAAAGCTGAACAAATTATTCTAGGAACATACTTCACCAAAAAAGCTGGTGTAATAATTGAGAAGAAAACAATGTGGGTATTATGTGCCGTTTCATAAGTATGTTTGTAACATGCTTAATCTATCTGAAGTGTGGCATTATATTCAAAATCCACACTTTTCTAATGATGAATTCATGCACGACCTGATGGTCATGATGGTGAATATGTACGCAGTAATTCACTTTTGTAACAAAATCCAACAGCGTTACAGATATAGAAGGGATAATCCGCCACTCTAATTAATATGAATACATTGTAATTAATATGAAGACATTCTTACTATTTTGAAGACATTCTTATTATTATAGAAAACATTGTTATTAATATGAAGACATTATTATTAATACATTGTTATCATTATGCAATATTAAGATGTTGTACTTGCTGACGTAACTCGAGTTCATATTAAAATATGCGAACATTCAATTTACACTTCAGTTCTAAGGCTGTAAACATGCAAACTATAATTAGATATTTAATTTGCTGGCTTTCAAATAATTTTCATTTATTTGAATTTGCTTCCTAAAATTAATTTGACACACATTTTATTTTTACAGTGTTTTAGTACTTATTTAACAAAAATCATGGTAATTTTAGCATGCTGACATAGTGTATTATGTATGACATTGTGTATTATATATTCGAAACAGCATTTTGCATAGCACACTAAGAGTTTCGAAGTATAATTCAAAATTAATTAGATTTTTGCGCTAGAATTGGCCCTTTTAATCAACGGGAAATAACTGGTAAAAGTGTAAAAAATAAGAACCGCTCCCTGACCGATGTTAACAAATCTGATACTACGAAAACTAATCCGATCATGTGGAGGTTAATGACTACAAAATATTTCCCCCTATATATAACGTATAGTAAAAGGTCCAAGTTTAAGGCAAAATATCTCAAAATCCGCCGCATACAGTATGCCACATGCATACCTTTTCTTTTTTGTATATATAGCTAGTAACAGCTTTTTTCAAGGCAGGGTATCACAATGTTTGATCGGATCTTTTCCATGAGGTGATTGTTACGTCCGCACCGAAAGGGATCAGTTAGTATTAAACTGTTTAAAACAGCGACCTCTGTCGTAAAAAACGCACTTCAAAAGTTGGTTCCCCGCTTCGTTTTTTGATAACGTCAACATTGTTATGAAGACGATTTTGTTTTAATGAGTCAATGTTAAACAGCATTTTATACTGCGAATGATGTTTCGATTGTTTTGATTAAATGTTGAACATTTTATTACAAATGAATTAACACATATTCGGTAGCGTCCATACACTGAATACCTAATGTTGATTTTAATGTGTGACTTTGAACTAAAATGTATAAAATACTTATTTTAAGGGAAATCATACCAATTTTTAGAATGAAAAAAGAAAAACGTGTATAAAAATAAAATTAACGTAAAACAAAGACATATTTCAAAATACCTTTATAGTTATAAAGATAAGAAATACACTAAGTCTTAAAAATAACCAAAATCTAACATCAAATTCACTATCGCAAAAGTAAAAACGGAAATTGGAATGTCATAAAGCATAATAGGTGAACTGGCGCATAATTCCTTCCATATACAGATAGTTCTGAATACTGATGACCTTGCAATTGTTAATCCACTGGGTACCCACACCAAGAAACATAAATTAACACTCTTTTATTACCATCTTGCAAACATACCACCTCAATAAAGGTCAAAACTTTCATTAATACAGTTGTTAAGTCATTGCAAAGACATCTGATGTCAGGGAAAGTAATGCATTAAATATTCTCCTCAATTATTTCTTTTCTGTAGTAAATAGGATGTCTGCTGAGGGCATGAAAGTTGAAGGTGTTTTTCAAAAGGATTCTGGCGCATTAGTGCTTGTTCCAGCAGACACACTAGCTTCTAACTGGCTAGGTCAGTTTAAAGAAGGTGTTGGCTTTGCTTTTAAAAATTGCCGAATGCGTGAAATAGCTGCAGTAGATGTTAAAAAAAAGCTTCTAGACCATAATTTACAATTACGAACAGATGAAAGTCATAAAACTAGATGCACAGCACTCTTATCATTGTCCGCAGGTGCCCGACAGTATTGGAGTAAAATGTGGGGGATAATTGGAAGTAGTTGTCTATTAGATGTGTCGAACTTTTCCATTGCTACTTGCCTTGTTCAAGATTCCATGCACATTTTACTTGAGGGTATAATTCCGGGTGACCTATCTTGTCTTCTTTACTACCTTGTCCACAAAAAAATGTCGATAACACTACAGTGGCTCAACAGCAAGCTTAAAGCATTTCCTTATTATTACTTACATGCAAGTTGTAAGTCTGAGACTACATTTTCTAAATCAAGTTTAGATGAGAGCACCATTGTAAAACAGTCTTCTTCATCAATGCTTACTCTGTGTCAGATATTGCCGCTTGTTCTTGGACCTAAAGTTCCAGAAAATGACCAACACTGGATGAACTTTCTTAGGCTTACCCAACTGGAAATTTGAAGATTAGACCATTTACTGCTCTCAAATTTAAATGTCCTTTAAGTCTATACATGTATGAAGAAATGCTTGTAGTAATGAACAGAAACAGTCATACTTGTGATTTTTTTTAACAAGCAATAAGTTGTTATTCACTCAAAACTATGGTGGCTCCCCGCTAATTAGTGAGTTTTTGCTTCAGGCCCCCGCCATTTTAATTTTGTTAATTCTTGACTTTTCGTTTGGTGGGGTTGCGGGGCGAAAACACTTAAATAAGCGGGGGCGGTGCGAAGTTTTATTTATTTAACTTCACTCCTTAGAATTATTCAATATGATAAGTGTTTTTACAGAGGTTCCGGCAACTTTAGAAATTAAATAATTCATTTAAGGCCCATTATGCCTAAGAAAAGCTGTAATATTTTATTTTCCAAAAGCTTGTTAAATAATGTTTGTGTACTTTTATAGTTATAGGTTATTATACAGTTTACTGTACAATACGGGAATATATTTGCTTGAAAATTCATATTGGACGATTGGTTAGATTTATAAGATA
The DNA here is from genome assembly GCF_026571515.1 of Ruditapes philippinarum. NCBI lineage: Eukaryota > Metazoa > Mollusca > Bivalvia > Venerida > Veneridae > Ruditapes > Ruditapes philippinarum. Next base: position 23,892 of record NW_026864414.1, read on the forward strand.
TATTATAATAATACCAAAATGCTACTCATTGACAAAATAACCTGGACAATATTTTCATCTGTTGTTTTTTAGATTAAAAGTCAAAATAATACTTTGTTTACAGTTTGCTAAATTTTTACATTCATCATCGCTACTTTCTTCAGGTAATGTCGAGTTACCACTTAACAGTTACCCAAGAGCTAGATATTCCGGTCTGTACCGGCAGCCGGTGTTTGATAGTTTTTCTTGCATATTACAAATTAATGGTATTTTGAAATGAAATAATAATAACTATTACTTTCATTTTTCACTTTTTTCTTTTAGTAACGTATGAATTTAGAACTTCATAACGGCAAAATGACGTCATCTTAAAAATGCAATTCATTTATTAAAGGTGCGTGTGAATGACGTCATTTAAAACACTCGACATTGGTGCTGTAAGACAGATTTTGTTCTAGCACTGGTGTAGACAGTAGATAACCGTATGTCATATGCAAGAAATATTGACTATCATCAGATTATTGATAGTTCTTGCTACAATTACATACAGTGTACATGTATTTAACATAATGATAAATATATATTATATCCAGAAGTTATTTTTTGCATGTAAAGATATATAAATCAATTTTCAACTATTTCTATGAAATAAAAATTCCCTTTGACTGTGAAGAGCCTCAAAATGTTAAAATGGAAGTCCTGTATAGACTTTTGTTTTATCATTATGACTGCATAGTATCTTATCATAAACTATTTTTCAGAAAATCATTACAGTTATACATAAAGGCTGATCATTCTATAGCCTGTAGAGCCACTTGAGATGCCGGTATTCAAAGTAACTAACAATGAACGCTCTCTAAAGAAGAGCTTAATTGAAGAAAACTTAACCAACTTAAAATTTCATGGTAAGTACTTGTTTATCAAAGGTTTACCTTGACTAGTATTTAAAGCCCCTACATAATTATCTGGATTTAATTAGGGATCAGTTGTTTATAATATTTTTTTATTATGCACATTTTACACACAAGACTTATTTTGATAAATTGGCAACTATATCCTGCATTGCAAGTTAGTTTAAAGAACACAAATAGAGCTGTGAATCATTCTGTCACATGAGCGATTTTCTGATAAAAATACAAATGCATAATAGTAATACTGTTTTATAAATTAAGACTCATTTAACCAATCTCTGGCTTATTGTTTATACCAGGTTACAGTATAAGTTTCTCCTGTTCTTCAAAAGTCAGAAACTGTCAACAGTTAACACGGCATAACAGTAAAATCAGATGTTGACCAAAAGCCACGCACTATTTTGTTTCGTACTCAATAAAGCGTAACTTATTGCTTTTGCCCATAATATTTTGTTACTGAGGAAAAAATATCAATATTTGTTTTTTAATTGGTAAGTATTTTTCGGGTCTTTTTTGTGGGAGGGGAAACAAACACTATTTTGTTTTAAGGTTTATCAGTACAAAGTACATGTTATTGCCAGGTTACATGAAAGAGCCACTCATTTTACCCAGTTTGTTCATTTATATCATTTTGAAATTCTTGTTAGTTATAAATATTTCTTAATTACTTAAATTATAAAATCATATCTTCCATATTTGGTAGGTGGGTATTTGTTAATGGTCATCTTACTTTTTGTGGAGTTGAGCAGGGGTCACTGGGTTCATGGTCAAGGTAGCGGGTATATAAAAGAAATAACAGATCCATTTTCAAATTATAGCTTCAAAAAAACTAGAGATTACAACAGACCCACACATATGCACTGTTGTTTTGGAATCGGATGGGACAGACATAGAGGATGATGAGGTTCTAAATGAGTTCATCAAAGACATTCTAATGCTATTATCACCTGATGAGTTATGGAGTTGCCATGAATTGCCAATGCTAACAATAGATCAACCAAATTCTGACATGCTACTGGAACAGACAGAAAACAAAGAAATTCTTGATATAAACAACCTAACAGATCCAAAAAGTAAGTTAATTGATCATTTGGATTATTTACTTCGTGTAAAGTAACATTCAATGTCTTTGAATAAGTGATTATCATTAATGGTCATAGGTAATGAATAATTATAGTTTATAAACAACTGGTCTACTTTTATTATCCATAACTGCATCGTAAGCATTCTGATGTGCAATGTAAAATAGAGAAAATAAGAATCCCTAAAGAAAGCCCAACACGGCAAAATTGAAAATGTTGCAGACTCGGTTTGATTGAGCCTGTTCATGGACGGTATTGTCAAGTGCAAACTACCGTCCACGCCCCCTAGCACCGCTTATGCAGAATTCAACATTTAACATGAACTGGTACATTAAGAATTTTGAAACATCCACAGATGTGTTCATATGTCAGTTATCATGACACCTTCAATGTGACACGTTAGCCATCATGTATCCTTTGTTTTTGCATTTCAAAAGCTGCTGATTTACAATTACTACAGTTTTCTTCGTTAATTACAACACATTTGAATGACGGAAATGTTTGAGCTGATATGGAACAAATTAGTCACTGAAACAGCCAATTTCTAGTTTGACAAACTAATTGACAGCCATCAGTACAAAGTAATTGGAGAAAAAATTACAGTAAGTTTCCATGTATAAAGTTGGAAACCGGTGCTCAACCCTGAGTAAGTACATTTATATACCTTAAGTGATTAATCACTTCATTTACGTAGATTTACATAAAACTTGTCTTAAGCATCATTTTGCCCGAAACAACAATGCCCTAGGCTTATATGTATAAACTGTGACTGACAGACACGTGCGGAAATAAGTGACCTTTGGACACACATTTCTAGTTAAAAAGTGATAAATCAAAATTTATATTAGTTACTGATTATGCTACACAAATCTGAGGGCAGTCAGACAGGAACTTTTCCTGATTCATTGTCTAAAATCTTAGTAACATTATTTTACAGTTTACTCAATTGGTTTTCATGATCTTATTATTACATGATCACTATCAAGCATTGAGACTCAAGTGCCTTTTTCCTCTAATTTGGGAATGGTGCCGGTACCGGACAGATTGGAGAAAAATCCATCGGTATGACTTAAATTGGGAATTTTACATAAGATGCAAAATATTCTTTATCCAGGCATGAAAATTATGCATAGTAAACACTTTAAAATATGATAAACAAGATCAACAAGGAAAGGCGGCGTTTAATGAACGCAACCCCCATACGACCTAGTAACAAGAACCAGTGGCAAGGAGCCCAGGCGGACCCCAAACAAAAACAGGGCTGGTCACAAGACAGCACGGACAGGCTAATCACCAAAATGATAAATAATTTGTAACTGATAAGAAATTCATAGAAAACAAATAAATGGATTGAATAATAGACCCACAAATTCAAAGGGCACAAGGGTAGGGGATAGGAGACCGGGGGAAGGTGGGGGGGTTAATCAAAGAAATAAAAACTAGGGGCAAAGGGGAAGATACTTTCTGTAGACGAGAAAGCAACAAGGGACACAAGCAAAAGTGTAACCAAAACAGTATGAAAAAACATAGACATACATCTGAGGAACATAGAGGGGAGCCGCCTTGGAACGGCAGCAGCATAACAATGACTGCTGGGGAGTTTAAACCTAGTAATGGTGCACCAAACCTCGCTTTAGCCCCACCATGTTCATATTAACGAGACAGCGTAAATAAAAAGAATCCCCGCCAAGTGAAATTCTAACAGTTGTTATGGTTACAAAATGTTAAATAAGTAAAACACCAAAATGATCATGTAGAAACATATAAAGTAAACCCAATGTACTCAATGTCCTAAAGGAAGACATCGCAACAAGAAAATTGAATCAAAAGTACGATTGTAAAATTTAGTAACTAAAAATATTTCCGTAATTTTATATTTGATAGCGGTAAACCTGTTTTAGAAGCTTGCTGGTAATAAAAATATTCCGCTCGTTGAAATCCTTCCCGTTGCTACAAGCTCTAGCGAATCTAATTAACCGAGGAACATATACCCACAAGATGTTGCATGGGGTTCTTCCTTATCTTAATGAGGATAATTAACCATACAAAAGTCAAAGTCATCTCTTTTATCATAGATTTTTGTGTGAATAGAATTGTTGTTGATAGTAATATGAAGATCCAAAAATGATGTACTAAAATTTCAAGAGTTCGTTTTATTTAAGCCGGTGCTAGGGGGCGTGGAAGGTGACTTGCACTTTCCAGTACATTCCATGAACAGGCTCAATCATACCGAGCCTGCACCATTTTCAATTATATTGTGTTTGACTTTCTTTAGGGATTCTGTTTTTCTCTATTTTATGTAATTGTAGTTCATGCGGATAAATGTCAGACACCATTTGATCAAAAAAAGAAATATCTAAATCAAAAAAAATATCATCAAGGTATCTGGAAGTATTATTAAATGCGACTATTACATCTCGTTAGTTATCTTCAGAGAAACTCAACATAAAGTCTCTTTCGTAGCAGTACAAAACAAATCGGCGACCAGGGGTGCACAATTAGTACCCATAGGAATTCCTATGATCTGTTTAAATAGGGTATTACCAAACCTGACATAACTGTTGTCTAAAAGAAAAGAGAGTGCTCTACTAACTTCGTCACAGGTCCTCATAGTATGATATTTAACAATACCATTAGTAAAAAAGCTTTGTTAGAATTACATGCTAGAAAGTATGTATTACAATGTATTATTATCTTAAATGATTAATTTTGCTTCTTGAGGTTGAAAAAAAAGATTGTCAAAACAATTGTACACATATAATGTTTAGGTGTGAAACACTAAAGTACGAAATTAACTTGGTACAAATATCACCCTTGCAGTTATACTTCGTTTTTATCGCATATCACTTATCAATGGCATTTCTGTTTTTGTTTACCTTTAAAATTGCCTGTTTTTTGTTGTTTTTTTTTGTTTTGTTTTTTTTAGAAAATTGTAAGTGTTACTTTTGGAATTTATCAGTCATGAATTGGGAAATTTGCTGTCTATTTTCTATTGGGAACGGTGCCGTTTTTCCGTTGCAGTTATATAAGGAAAAAAACAATGAGACTACTGACAGATCTTTTTTTAAAATTGTGATTGCTTTTGTTTCTGTTTTTTTAAGTCTTTCTTCACCAAAGACATATAAGACATGATTTAAAGAGAAAAGGTCAAAATACATCTGGAGCACCAGCATACAAAAAGAAAACATATAAAAACACGTCCAGATCAGCAGCTATTACAGTATATGTTTCAGAGGAAGATTCTGCCAAGCATTTAGAATAAAGTATGATGAAATGTTGTTTGTAAAGATAGACCTTGCAAGTGACCTTAAAAAAGCATTTTCTTATAAGAATAAGCAGATGCTTATGTTCCTAGTCAAATATATTAGACTTTACTGGCTTGTAATAGTTTATGAATAGAATAGAATAACTTTTTTATTCAAATCAAAGGTCATGTTAAATGACATGTAAATCACAATATTAGTGAGATCGAAGATCAAATAAACTTTATAAACATGTCAATACAACATGCATTCTTTTAAGGTATGATCTTTTATAACATTAATAAGCTCTAAAATAAGTTAAAGACTATTTTATTTGTCAAAAATTAAAATTAATAAATATTCTTCTTCCTCCAAAATCCCATATGAGAGAAAGATAAATGGTCTAATAGTTATCACAGACACTTGAGGTGTGGAGCTCCTGAAACGCCTTAAAATACAAATAAAAAATTATGTCAATTCCAGCACATATACTTATCCTTTATATAAAAAAACTTTATACACGCATTTTTTGAATTTATATATCAACATAATTATGAAATTTTAGGGCGTCTTGAGCTCCACACCAAAGCTCATTACTTACAATGATCTTGTTGTAGTGGAATATGATAAACAAGATCGACAAGGAAAGGCGGCATTCAATGAACGCAGCCCCCACCCGACCCAGCAACAAGCGCCAGCGGCAAGTTTCCATCAGCCTATAATATGCCTTCATGAAGAGTTGCAGTTCTTGGTCCAATACGTTTATATGTCTCTTTTATATCGACTTTGTGTGACAGAACAGGTATAGCAGTACTGCAAAACCTGTTCACTGAAGTATCTACAGCTAGAAAAATTGGTTTTACCTGAGGGTTTCTGGTACCAATCACAATAAACCTAATAGCAACAGAAAAAAATTTCAAGAAATTCCTATTGTCTTGCAAAATTTTCTTTCAATTCAATTCTCAATCATGAATATTAAATATATTTATCAATGTAAACAAAAACAATCTATTTTGTCTAATACCATCATACTCAGTCTGGTTAATTAAATGGCTTTACAGATTGATTCCAAATTTTGGACAGAAAAGTTACTCGTACACGCTGACGGTGAATTGGAAAATATTTTTGTTCACAAATACTTTGTTTGATACTTTTGTCGCATGGGTCACAACATTTTTAGCTCACCTGTCACAAAGTGACAGGGTGAGCTTTTGTGATCGCTTTTCGTCCGGCGTCCGTCCGTCCGTCCGTAAACTTTTACTTTAAATGACATCTCCTCATTAACCACTAAGCCAATTTCATCCAAACTTCACAGGAATGTTCCTTTGGTGGTCACCTTTAAAAATTGTTCAAAGAATTTAATTCCATGCAGAACTCTGGTTGCCATGGCAACCGAAAGAAAAAAACTTTAAATATCTTCTTTTAAAAAACCATAAGAGCTAGAGCTTAGATATTTGGCATGAAACATCTTCTAGTGAGTGTCTACCAAGTTTGTTCAAATAAAAGCCCTGGGGTCAAAATTGAACCCGCCCCGGGGGGTCATTGATTTTCCCTATATGCATATAGTAAAAACTTAAAAATCTTCTTTTAAAGAACCCAAAGAGCTAGAGCTAAGATATTTAATATGCTACATGTTCTAATGGGTGTCTAGCAAGTTTGTTCAAATAAAAGCCCTGGAGTCAAATTTGGTCCCGCCCCGGGGGGGTCATTGATTTTCCCTATATGCATATAGTAAAAACTTAAAAACTCTTCTTTTAAAGAACCCAAAGAGCTAGAGCTAAGATATTTAGCATGAAACATGTTCTAATGGGTGTCTAGCAAGTTTGTTCAAATAAAAGCCCTGGGGTCAAATTTGGCCCCGCCCCGGGGGGTCATTGATTTTCCCTATATGCATATAGTAAAAACTTAAAAATCTTCTTTTAAAGAACTCAAAGAGCTATGGCTAAGATATTGAGCATCAAATATATTCTTATAGATGTCTACCAAGTTTGTTCAAATAAAAGCCCTGGGGTCAAAATTGGCCCCGCCCCGGGGGGTCATTGATTTTCCCTATATACATATAGTAAAAACTTAAGAAATCTTCGTTGAAAAAACCCAAATAGCTAGAGTTAAGATATTAGGCATGAAACATCTTTTAGTGAGTGTCTACAAAGTTTGTTCAAATAAAAGACCTGGGGTCAAAATTGGCCCCGCCCCGGGGGTCATTGATTTTCTTTATATGTGTATAGCAAAAACTTAAAATCTTTTTTGAAAAAACCCAAATAGCTAGAGTTTAGATATTAAGCATGAAACATCTTCTAGTAAGTGTCTACAAATTTTGTTCAAATAAAAGTCCTGGGGTCAAAACTGGCCCAGCCCCAGGGGTGTCATTGTTTTTAACTATATGTGTATAGTAAAACCTTTAAAAAAATCTTCTTTCAAAAAGCCCAATGAGCTAGAGCTTAGATGTTTAGCATGAAACATCTTCTTATGGGTGTCTACCAAGTTTGTGCAAATAAAAGCCCTTGGGTTAAATTGGCACTGCAACATATTGGGGGGGGGGGGGGGGGGGCTTATATACAGGTGAGCGACCTCAGGGCCATCATGGCCCTCTTGTTTATTTACTGCAGTGCTGGTGAACTTCAAAATCAGCTAGACTTTATGAATTTGATATTTTTTACCCATTTAGGGTTTTCCCTAGGAATTTGAGACTTGAGGTCTTATAGACCTTCGGGAGAACATAGTAAGATTTTAGAGTTTTACTATTTCAGCTACTAAAATCAGTTAAGAAATGATTAATACATTTCAGAAGTTCTAGGTTTCTATCTCAGGGACACCCATCTTAAATTTAACATGAAGAGTTTGTAAACAGGGTATTTAAAACAAAAATACTGAAAAGTTAAATGATACATAATAATTCAAATTCAACTGATACAAAGGTTACAGTTTTAACATTTTAAGAAATGGAAAGTTTAAAATGGTTAGCAGTAATGTTGTCCTGATTGTCTCTGAAAATCGATGATTCCAGACCATGCTAAAAGTCTTCTCTTTTTTTTGCCTTAACAAAAAAAAAAAATACAGAAAAAACATGGCTCGTGAATAAAGGGGCAATTTGAACGAATTTGTTGCTTGACATCAAAGCGCACTTTTACTTACAGCATGTATAAATCTTTACTTAGCACAATAAATTTAATCCTTTCCTTGGGCATATATTTTAACCATTGAAATTGACTGCTGAAAATTGACTGCAATTAACACGTTATGCAGTCGCCAATGTACATCTACGGCATCGTAATTAATTGAGCACAATTTAAACGACACCTTCAACTTTTTAATCAGGGAGTTTGAAAGTTAACACCCTGAATCGGTTCGTAACCATACTTGACAGAAACAACTTGACCATGCAAATTTACTTGCATATAAAACAGAAAACACAACAGGAGCATAAGACAGACCAGTATAAAAGTATGTGCACATTCACATTTACAATGTAAATAATAGAATTCGTCTAATTTTTCAAAACCTATTTAACATGGTTATTACTACTTTAGAAAATTATAGTGTGTAATAATATTACATTTTAAACTTACATATCTACTGTTACTGTAGTTAAATTAGTGACCTACAATATTTTGACCTGTTGACTGGTACTAATATTGTTAAAGTTGTTTAAATTTACAAAAATGGACTGTCACAATGTTGTATTACGTATTTGTGTTTGTTTTTTTTAATTCAAAGAGTAAATCTTACTTTTATCTTGGAGACAAGAGTTTTTATTTATTCTCAAAATGGTGTCACTAATGTAAAAAATACTTACAAGGATTGGTACCTTTAAAAAAAGAGCCATAAACAATGCAAAACTCGATTATACTATCGACAGACAATCGATTGTTGTGGTCCATTTATCGATAATGATTTTTGAGTCCGATACCTAACACTAGTTAGCAGTATATGTTAGTTAGAATATTTAGTAATTTCAAATTGTGCAAGCTGGATGCCTACATTTTCATTATTAATTACAAGAGCTCCAAGCCGAATGGAAGAAAGGTAAAGGTATGCATCATATAAAAGTTTTATTAAACGAAACCAGATCATACAGGAAACAACTTCTTCAAAAAAGTAAGCGGCTATTGAAAGAGACAGTGGACCTTGTGCCTTGTTTTAAAGATAGAACATATGTAAGCATTTGCCTTCTAAACTTAAATTAATGGATGTTAAATAAGTTTCGAAAATTATTAAAACCAGTCTGCAAAATAAGTAGTTGTCCTTTTGCCCGAGACAACCATTTTTTGCTTCGGAAAGTTTACTTGCCCGATGGACAAGTCACAAAATATTGATACTGAGTTTTTGAAATCTGGAAACAAAGTGATCCCTCAGAAGCATTAATCACAACAAAATGACATGAAAATAGTAGACTCGGTTTGATTGAGTCTGTTCATGATGGATAATGAATAAGTTCAACATCCCTCACTCCCCCTAACGTGATATGATGTAAATCTCTCCAAATGTTTTTGCCGAGGTGGATTTATAAGAAAATAGGAATTCAATACATGAACTTAAATTTCTTAGAACTTTCATTGGTAAACTGTTTCCCTAAATACTAACTGCTGTAGAAAGCCTAAAAACATAGCTAAGGACTTTGGGTACTCTATATCAAAAACGTAATATGTTGCAAATAATTGTATTACGTAAACCGTGAGGCACTTCCCAAAGCATTTAATTGCACTACAATCTCCATCAATATAGACTGCTTCCACTTTTTCATCAGATCTAAATACAATCAATCTGGGCGGTGTATTCTCCTGTTTTTTTTTAACTTCTTATTTAGTTCATGCACTTTAACATCCTGCAAAGAATAAATCAGTTTGGTTCAGATATGCCTCATTAAAGAAGTCAGCAAAATGCAAAATGTCGTGTTTAGTCAAATGGCTGTTAAAATGTAACAAAGCATTTATGTAGATATCTTAAACATTAGTTCGTTTGTAAAAGATTCCGATCAGTTTTTGAGAAGAAAAACCTATGTGAATCTTAAAGTTAATATGTGTAAATACTTAATTTATACAATCAACTGTTTTCAACTCACCAGACCTTTTTAGTTATTGTTAGCTTTTTAATCGCTCTTTGTCTGTTGTGCAGTAGTTCTACATTTCGCTCATTGTTGACTCCTCGGATTTTAGTCTTTGCAATTAATTGATCCAAGTCGGTACAAATGTTTGTTTGTCTTTTCGTGAAATCTAGTCTTTTCGTGAAATCTACACTGTTTTTAATGACTGAGTATATTTTAATAATTTAAAAGCAAGTAATTACAATACAATACAGTTTATTTGCTTTAAACATTATAACAACGTGTCTAGCATAATAATAGACAGGTAACATAGTTATTAGCAACAATATGCAAAACAAAATGTTATGAAATCTGTGTTAGCGGAGGGATATTTGTTATATGACAACAATATAAATCTTGATTTGATTTTTTTTTTGATGAAAAACATAAAGATTACTACATAAATTAAGAGAAAAATGTTAATAACCTCTTCTTTTAAAGGCAAAGTATAAATATCTTGATAAATTTTGAGTCATTTTTCTAGAATTAGATGATAAGATACTTTCAAACTTTGTGATTGTTGGCCAATGGCAATAATAACTTGGCAAATATTTTATTCTTATATCTCTATAGTAAGGGCAGACCAACAAGAAATGATTTTCGTCCTCAATTTGGTTAGAATTGCAAAAGGTACATAGTCGACTTTGCCTGGGTGTGTCGTCAAATCTTCCAGTTTCAATACGTAAATTATGTGCTGATATTCTGTATTTAGTTAAAGCTATTCTAAATTCTTGTTCACAAACATATGAAAAATATTTCTCCAACATAAAATCGTGTTTGTATATTGAATAAAAATGTAAGCGACTAGAATTATTTATTTCACAGTACCAATTTTGTTTGTAAGTATCAGTAACTCTTAACTTAATCTCTTCAAATGGAATGTCTATATCAAACTGACAATGCCAAATATAACTAAAACCGTGACTATCTAATATCATTTTGATTTGAGTTGCCCAATTTTGAGAGAAATTATTTCTATTATCTGTATGATTTTTCAGCATGAGAAATGTTTGTTTAATAAGCGAATTTTGATCTTGTTTTAATATGTGTATCCAATACTTAAGCATATTTATTTTTATATTACATTCCATCGGTAATCGTCCAGTTTCACCATATAGTGCACATAAATTGGTTGACTTTTTGACACAAAGAACCCGTCTTAAAATTTTTGTATGTACAGCTTCGATATCTGGTGCTTTATGACTGCCCCATATTTGTGAACCAAAGTTAAGAACGGAACCGACAAGAGTATCAAATAACGAAAGCTTTTGGGACATTGAAAATTCGGCGTAATTAAGTATTTTAAATAAATTAAATAAAGAAAATGAAGCATGTTGCGAAATACTTTTTTGGGTGCGAAACCAGTTACCATTTTTTTAAACAAAGTTATTCCTAGATATTTAAAAGAGGGAACTAATTTCAATTAGAGTGTTGTCAATGTAAAAAATCAAATGTCGTATGTCTGCCACGTTAAAAAATCATAGTTTTTGTTTTAGAAGTATTAATCTTTTAATCCCCAAATATTACAATAATTAACGACATCGTTTAACATTAACTGTAAGGAAACTGGCGAAGAGGAAAATAGTGCCTGGTCGTCGGCATACAGAAGTAGAAACAGTTTAAGCTCGTTTAAAAGTAAAAATCCCATCAAAGGTCTAAATTTATATATTGTGTAATGTCGTTGACGGAACAGCAAAAAAGAAGAGATGAACTGGGGTCTCCCCGTTTTAGGCCTATATTTGAGCTAAAATATTCTGAAAATGAGTTTTTATATACCTTACACATGATTTAACAGTCTTGTACATAGATTTTATAGCGTTCACTAATTTAAGACTTACGTTTTCTGAAATGAGTTTTTGCCATAGAAATGATCTTTCAATCTTATCAAAACACTGTTGGTAATCAATAAAGATGCAGTATAATTTCTTCCCCGAATTAATGACTTTAGCAATTATAGAATGTAAAATAAATATGCAATCAATAATTGACTTCCCTTTCTGAAAACCAAATTGATTTTTTGAAATTTTGTCATGTTCATTTGCCCATATGGTTAACCTATTGAGTAAAAGTTGTGAATAAATTTTAGCCAAAATATTTATTAATGTGATACCTCTATAATTTTTAGATTCGTTAATGTCACCCTTTTTAAATATTGGTGCAATAATTCCTTCTCCCCATGAGATAGGATATTCATTTGAATTAAAAATTTTATTATATAACTTGCTCAAAAATGGTGATATAATATCATATGCTGACTTAAGCATTTCGCTGATAATATTGTCCGTCCCTGGAGATTTGTTATTTTTTTGTGAAAATACAGCGGTTCTAATTTCAGTTTCACTAAAGTTTTTATCTAATTTCTCGTCTGTGTGATTCTCATAATTTCCTTCATTTCTAGATTGCGATGTATCACCAAAAAGAGTCTTAAAATGGTTACATAAGTCATTCACTGTTAGTGTTTGTGATTGTGATGATTTACTTTTACATGTATTATTCAAGGTTTGCCAGAATGTTTTAGGATTATTCTTAACTAGTTTCTGTAGTCTTTTTCCTTCATTTATTTTAAACCTATTTTGAGCACTCTTCTTAACTTTATAATTATATTTTGTTCTCGAACGTATGAAGTTACTTTTATTTATGTCATTTCTGTCTCTAATAAATTTAATTCGTGCTTTATTGAAGGTAATTTTCTCGTTTACGCAGTTTTTATCAAACCATTTAGATTTACGCATGGGATTGTAATCATTTAGCTTATTTGGTATACTCTTCGCAAATGAGTCTTGACCTTTTTTAACTAAAATAGATGAAAATGAATTAATTACAGCGTCTATTGGGTTTGATTCAAGAGCATTGGTTAAATCAATAAATTCGCTTCTGCAATTTTCTAATTCTTTTACATATGCATAATTTTTTGCATTATCCCATAAAACTTTTGTTTGTTTGTTACCAGAAAATGAATAATTAAAAGTGGTCTGAATTAAAGGTAATTAAAGCCTGATCATATCCATCTATAAAGGCTAAACATGTTATATCACATGTGTTAATTACATTTAAATATATATTAGTATTAATTGAAATAAGCTTAGCGATGTACAGGCTGATGCTTATGCATACAGAAAAAAATGATGTTATTGTTGTTTTATTAATATAAATGTGTTCTTTATGTTAATAACAGTGTTTTAATGTTTAACATTTATAAGACAGCAACCATGTATAAACTCCACTTTTAGAAGAAAAAATGTACACTAAGCGGAGAAAATACGTTCTTGTTACATAGTTAGTAATTGCTAATACTTAGTATTGAATCATGTAATTATGTTACTACTCTTAATTATAACTGATGAATAATTAAAAAAATATAAAAAATCTCAACTTGATTTTCTTCGTTTTTTGACTTAGATCTGTTGTTTTATCAAGTGTTCAAAAATTAACATTGAACATGTTCTTTGCGTTCAATATCTGTTGCATCGGAATTGAACGCGTCTTGCATTAAAAAGTAGAACACCTGAATGTTCATGACATGTTCCATTATTTTTAGATTTTAACGTTAACGTTCATTCCAACTTTATACGTCTTTCAGCATCTTCTTTACAATAACATATTTAATTAAAATACAAAAACGAAAAACATCTAATTAACCTGACTGACAAAAATCAAGAAAATCGAATAATTCAAATAAAATGTACATTATTTGAAAAGTAAAGAAATGTTGTAAATAACATTTTACGATTAAATGGAGCAGAAAAAATACACATTGGAATAAAACAGAAAATATGTGAAACAAAACTGGACAGACAAAACCACCTTAAGGAGACTCCTTTGTCAAAAAGGGTAGGGGTAAGAAATCCCTCCCGAACATGGACAATTTTATTATTTCCTTTCATACATGTAAAATATTTCAGCGACAACAACAAAAGAACTTTAAATAACACATTGTGAAATGTTTATACGTTTTATTGTTACTGAAACAATAGTTTATTTGATAATAATTTTGTGAATGCATTGCTGTCTTTTACAAAACCGATTCGATGAAATAACATATTTTTATTATAACATTCGCGTGAAAGCATTTAAATAAAAGATGTTCTTGGGATCCCTGTGGATTTGTAAGCAATTGTGTATTAAATAACGTCGGCGTAGTTATAAGCATGATCCATGAATTCTTCTTTTTTAAATTAATGCATTTCAAGTATTATATTTCAACAGTCGATATTTCTAGACGAATTTTAATTGAGTTTTGAGAGCACAGTGCATTCAGAGACATATTGATTTTATATTTAATTATACAACCGTATTAATATATAAAGAACATCGTTCCAACACACAATAGAAATATCATTTGCTTCGAGTTCGTAATTAAGCTTTTCCAGTACTATTTATATATCGTTTTACTTTAAAGATTCAGCAACATGTAACAATTTTTTAAGGAACTAAAGTAGGAGATTAAATTGTTTGTTAGACTATTGAATCTACTGCATATATTTTTTGCACGGAATTTAGTTTGAAGATAAACATCACAAACATGTGTTAAAACACACATTACTATGCAACTGTTTAACGTCATTGAAATAAACAGTTGAATAGTAGAGTCACAAAAGGCTATCGAACAATTTATGTCACTTAAAGTGCACCTATTTACAAGTTTGACATTTTCATTAAGTTTTTCAAATATTGATAAAAAATCATTCAGAAATATATCTATAAATCACTGCTGCTTGGTGATACAGTAAGAATATTTATATGATGAATAATAATTATAATTTGTTGTAGAACATTTTATCAGATATATTAATATATGATTTATCGTATCATGTATCCCACATCTGCCAACAATATACTTGTATACTATAACTTATTTCGTGGTTTGTCCTTATGCCTGATACAAAATAATATCAAAGTATTTGTTTACGGTATGACAGACCTTTCATTATGTACATTTTTAACATATGTTTTGTTTGTTTTAGCCAAACGTATTTGCTTTTTATGTATTGGGTTTAAACATGTGGTACAAACATACAACCATTCATCCTTAACGATCATTATAACAAATTAAAATAATAAACTTAAGTTGAAGCTGTATCGTGTACATTTTATTTAACAAATGTAGAGCTCTACATGCCGTTAATAAAACAAGTTTCATACCGACCTCCGTTCATATGTTGGTGTTCAGAAAAAACAGCAAAACTATCCTTCCTATATGCATGAACATCTCCGTCTTTGGGTCATCGAACATCGACAGAAAAAACAACAAACATGGCATAAAGTAACAGTCCTTATTTAGCGGTAGTAAATGGTTCATACATTTTTCTTTAATTTGTTGATTAGTATCTTGTAATAGACGAGTCTTCAACGGCAACTCTCTGTTTGTACACTTGTCAGAACACATTTGATGTTCTAAATCGTATACGAACATTTGCGATACTTTTAAATTAATAATTACCGAAAAAAGTTTTAACGTTTTCAACAATACTGAAAAAAGAATAATGCAGCTTTATAGACCGATGGCAACATATTTGTTCATATTTATAAAATGCAGCTTTAACAACAATGACATGTAATTGTCCAATTGCCTGCTGGGCTAGCTGTGTTCAAGGATATCCTTATTATACTAGACAAACAAACATACATTGCACATGATATAGTCATTTCAAAACTTTGTATGGACATGCATAAATTTAAACTACGTGGACAAATCTGTTCACATATCTTGTTTGCATCGATCAACGGTACAACTTTCTGTCATAATTCATTGCTATTGTACTGCTGTTATGTTAGGTTTTAATAATGATTAGAACAACATAATACTATTAGACCAATTATTACAAGATAACAAGAGTAAGCTCGTTCCAATAATATACGTCTTGCTATTTGCAACTGCATATGCGATAAGATACGGTTTGTACAACTATATTATATATATGTATTAAAATAGTTTTTTCACCAAACACAAGATTCATATCATAATTATTGACTGCTTAAAATAATATTTAGATATTCCAACGATAAAAGAAACATGAATTGAAGCATCTGAAGATTATTATGCATTCATTTTCGAAATACTCATCAGAATGTTATACTTACCTTACACATGACAACGTTATCACATCATTCATGTCAAACGCAAATAATTGTTAAATGCTACAGGTGGAGCTGTTGGAAGTGCATCACTGACTTATATTCATGCTAACAAACTTAGTTTATTTTGAGTTATTTATCATTCATTACAGCTGATGATATCGAGACCTCTTTGCGCAAACTTGTTAATACTTTAAGTAGAAAATGGCATAACATGATGCGTATTATATATTACTTTTTACGTTCATTTTCAATAATGAAACATAATTCTTGAGTCCGTTAAATCTATTGTTGGCCCAGTGGTGTAGGTGTCTGCCTCTAAACCCAGGGATAATCGATTCTAGCCATTTGACACAATTAAACATAATGGTAGTGTTTAGTTTTTAGTCAGACATTAATGGTACGCAATAAAATATTTTAAAAGAAAAGCTTAACAGTCAATATATTTCATTTGTTTGTATGTTAATGTCTCATCTAACATTCATTAACCAGTCATAAATAATGAAACGTAGAATAAAAAAATTAAACTTTCAAACAAATAAGTTTTAGAATGTATTGCGATGCTGATGATGCTTTTTTTAAGCGATTTCCTTTTATTTTATGGGAAATGCTGATTGATTGCCTGAATTTGCAGGAACTGTTCCTAGATTTCTTAAACGACGATATATAAATATAGTGAACATCAAAGCTTAATTAGAACTTGACACGCACATTGTGTATTCTTGGCAAATGAATCTTTTATTGAAATATAAAAAAGTCTTAAAGCATCCAAACTAATTTTCGTGCAACGAAATTCTGGGATAAATGCGTTTTCCATTTTTAAAATAATTAAACATTTTGATGTGTTAACTTTTTAACATAAGAAACATTCAAGCATATATGTTTAGTATTAAAGAAATGTGATGTAAATATTCCCCCATCTCCCACTCAAATCCCGTCCTGAAATCCCGAATCTGTAATCTGTAATCGCTTAAACATTACGTTTCAATATGAATATCTGCTAATTACAAGGT
Source organism: Ruditapes philippinarum (assembly GCF_026571515.1). Taxonomy (NCBI): domain Eukaryota; kingdom Metazoa; phylum Mollusca; class Bivalvia; order Venerida; family Veneridae; genus Ruditapes; species Ruditapes philippinarum. Next base: position 41,277 of record NW_026864414.1, read on the forward strand.
TCAAAATAAGTTTCAAACAGTCGGATATAAATAAAAAGCAATGAATTGTGTTCGCATATGTTTTGTCTGTTTCTAAGCGTTATTCTGAATTTGTTGTAATTTTGAAAATAAACAAGTAAAACAGTAAATGTGTGGGCAGCACCACCCACTAAGCATGCATGATAATATTCTTTTCTTCCGGTTTTCGTATCTCTGTATAGGTGTGTGTGTGTTTACTTTTTCTGTTTTTTTCGTTTGTTTGTTTGTTATTTTTTGTATGTTTTTTTTTTTCAATATAATAAACTGTATATTAATTTGTAAATTGAATTAGAAGTACGTTCTGTTATCTTAAAACAAATTTACACTTTATCGAAATATCAGATTATGTATATGACTATAACAAAATATAATGATAAATATTTAACTGTACGCGTGATAATGTTTCCAATAATGTGTTTTTAAATAAAGTACTGATTTTGCTTTCTTATAAACTTTATTTAATTTTTATAAGCAAACTACAGCCTGTGTGCTTGACTAGTTTGCACTCTCATTAACTTAAAGATAATAATCAAAATATAGCATTTTGTATTCTTGTTTACTTATGAACGATAAAACCAGAGGTGACCTGAATCAAATGAGACAATTCAGTAACATCCAGCTTTAAATGAAATTAATGCTTGAAGATTACTTCACCTCTATTTTTGTTATTCCTCAACAGTTATAATGTGTTAAATATATTATCAGTTAGTATTATATGTAATTTAAATGATATGTATAATAGGTGTATACAGATAATGTGCAATATCATCATGTAAAATAACATAATCAGATTTCCTGTTTCTGACAGTTATCTATGTACCATGAAAATCACTGGTTTCCTGCACATTGAAATAACTTATTGCACCCAACATTTCACAGGCTATTCGATGCATCACGTATATTAGTCCAGCACTACACAATGCTCTAAAAGATGAGTTGATTTTTATGATGATAACAAACAAGGATAATACACGGCCAAGATTGATTGTATTTAGATCTGATGAAAAAGTGGAAGCAGCCTATATTGTTGGAGATCGTAGCGCAATTAAATGCTTTAGGAAGTGCCTCATGGTTTACGTAATACAATTATTTGCAACATATTAGGTTTTTGATATAGACTACCCAAAGTCCTTAGCTATGTTTTTAGGCTTTCTACAGCAGTTCATATTTAGGGGGACAGTTTACCAATGAAAGTTCTAAGATATTCAAGTTCTTTTGAAAAAGATTCCGACCAGTTTTTGAAAAGAAAAACCCATGTGAATCTTAAAGTTAATGTGTGTAAATACTTAATTTATACAGTCAACTGTTTTCAACCCACCAGACCCTTTTAGTTATTGTTAGCTTTTTGATCGCCCTTTGTTGTGCATATGTTGCATCCTCAATAATAATGGGCATTTCGAGCATTATATTTACCTTCCTTCATTATGATCACGTAGCAGTTTTTTTATGTCAATAACTGTTACAATTTTAATTTGAAAGTTGGCTTTGTGCTTTGATTCAAAGAATATCTGTAAGGACTTTTAAGAACAGTTTGTGTTTTTTAGAATGCCAGTAACTATAACCCCATTCATAGTTTTGTGTACTGTGAATAACTGCAAAGCCTTTATAAGATAATATTCAAGTTAACTTACTATGTTGATTACTGTTAGACTGTATTTATGTTATTGGTGTAGAGTGTTGTTAATAACGTATGACTTTGTAAGATACTTTGTGTGTACTTAAGCTAGTGTGTAACTGTATTACGTCTATATTTTAATTTAAGAAATAATATTTCCCAAATAGTGATTTTATCGCTAAATAAAATCACTGTTTGGAGTTTGGATGCCAGAAATTATATCATGAGGGTGTAGCCTGATTGATATAATGATGCACATCCAAACAAAAAACAGTCATTTTATAAAGCGATAAATCACCGATTTGGAGATATATTATTTCGTTTCTAACACGACATCAACAAATAAATGCTGCTGAACCTGATATAAAGCAAAATTTTCATACATATTTTCAGTGTGTCACATTTTTACTGGTTAAGTCACATGTTTAACAGTTACGTCACATGTCTAAATATAGAACGTCAACGATGATTTTATTGAATAATAACACACACTTTTGGTCTTACTATGTTCAATAGTGAAAAATGCGGGTCGTGTTAGACTACCTTTTTACTTGCGACTTTGCCAGATACTGTATTTGTACTTAAAAAGTGTATATACTGTATTAAGTTCATATTTTCATTACTATTTTACTTATGACATTGTAAGATACTGTTTTTAGCTTGACTATTCGCAGAATAATCGAGCTAATGCGGTCACACATTTGTCGGTGTTGGCGCCCTGTGGTTCAATTTTTGTGTGTAAGCAGGTATCTCCATAGCTACTAAAGAGAATAATTTGAAACTTCACACACTTGTTCTCTGTGATTGGCACAAGTCCAATAACTCTGATTTGCTTTTTTGCATAATTAAGACTTTTTTCGACTTAGAAATTATTGGTTATGCTTTTGCATGTAGCTGGTATCGCCATAACTACTAAAGAGAATGAATTGAAACTTCACACACTTGTTCTCTGTGATTATCTAACATGATTGGCACAAGTCCCATAACTCTGATTTGTTATTTTTGCATAATCATGCCCCTTTTTCGAATAAGAAATTCTTGGTAAAGGTTTTGCTTGTAAGCTGGTATCTCCATAAGTACTAAAAGGGTTTGTGCCTTTTTGGGGACAATTTTATGCATTCATAATAATAAAGTACTGACTTACTCGATAAAACATCTTAATAAAACATCTTAATAACAAACCTTTGTACCTTTTCGGACAATTTTATGTATTTATATAGGTAAGCATTATTATACTCAATGAAACACCCTTGTGACAACTTTTTCGAATAGTCGAGTGTTACTGTCCTCCGACAGTTCTTATTGTACTTAAAATACTGTGTTTACTGTATTAAGTCATATTTTCATTACTATTTTACTTATGACATTGTAAGATACTGTTTTTGTACGTAAAATAGTGCGTTTACTGTATTAAGTCAATATTTTGATTTCTACTTTACTTTTAAGCTTGCAGAGATTTTTTGTTTGATTTTTTAGCTTATTTCATAGCCGATATTGAGTCACATTCCCTACTGAATATGGTATATTATTTTCCCAAACCACAGGAAAACACACACAATCCTGGGAAAAAAATCTATTATGTCAGTAACTATGACCCAATTCATAGTTTTGTGTACTGTGAATAACTGCATAGCCTTTATAAGATAATATTCAAATTAACTTTCTATGTTGATTACTGTTAAACATTTTGTTAGACTGTATTTATGTTATTGGTGTAAAGTGTTGTTAATAACTTATGACTTTGAAAGATACTGTGTTTATCCTTTAGTTAGTGTGTATACTGTATTAAGTCTATATTTTAATTTAAGAAATAATATATCCCAAATAGTGATTTTATCGCTAAATAAAATCACTGATTGGAGTTTGGATGCCAGAAATTATATCATGAGGGTGTAGCCTGATTGATATAATGATGCACATCCAAACAAAAAACAGTCATTTTATAAAGCAATAAATCACCGATTTGGAGATATATTATTTCGTTTCTAACACGACATCAACAAATAAATTCTGCTGTACCTAATATTAAGCAAAATTTACATACATATTTGCAGTGCGTCGCATTTTTAGTTGGTTATGTCACATGTTTAATAGTTACGTCACATGTCCAAATATAGAACGTCAACGATGATTGTATTGAATAATCACACACACATTTGGTCTTACTATGTTCAATAGTGAAACATGCGGGTCGTGTTAGAATACTATTTTACTTGCGACTTTGTCAGATACTGTTTTTGTACTTAAAAAAGTGTATAATTATACTGTATTAAGTTCATATTTTCATTACTATTTTACTTATGACATTGTTAGATACTGTTTTTGTACTTAAAATAGTGTGTTCACTGTATTTAGCCCATATTTTCATAAATCTTTAAATCAGTCAAGGGGCGTCAGTGGCCGAGTGGTTAAGGTCGCTGACTTCAAACCACTTGCCCCTCACCGCTGTGGGTTCGAATCCCGACAAGGACTTCGGATTCTTTCATGTGAGGAAGCTATCCAGCTAGCTTACGGAACGTCGGTGGTTCTACTCAGTTGCCCGTTCGTGCCTGAAATAATGCACAGAAGCGCACCTGAGGTCTTCCTCCACCAGTAAAGCTTGAACGTCGCGATATGACCTATACTGTGTAGATGTGAAGTAAAACCCAAAAACAAACAAACAAAATCAGTCAAACCAGGCAATGCATATTTTTGGCAACATTATTTAGAAAGAATATATAGAGAGAATTTTAAGACCTGTAAAATTGTAATTGAAGATACTATGGTTTATTTATATTGTGTTAATTCTCACATGCAAAATATGATAATAAAACATACATGTATATACATGTAAGGTCATCTCTATCACTTTTAACATTATGTCAATTTCAAGTATGACAGACATTTACAAAACACAATATACAATAATATAAGTATTTTAAACAATTATTATTTTCTCTTTTATGCACAACTGTTTGAAATGATGTTTTTTTTATAAAATGTTGCTATGTTATTCATATATCCCTGGGGTTGCTTTGAAATTTTATCACCCTAGGTTTACTTCACAAAAATCCTTTTTTCGTGTTAAAATGACGTTACTTTTTTATTAGGCTCTGTAAGTTGGAAAATGGTCAAGAAAATGGGTGGGGTAGGGTAACATTTTTATGCATATTTCATATATTTCTAAGAGAAACAATCAAATTGCTTGTGTGGATTGTTACACATCGGAATAAAACAGAAAAATATGTGAAACAAAACTGGACAGACAGAACAACCTTAAGGAGATGATTATTTCGCACTCCTTTGTCAAAAAGGGTAAGGGTAAGAAATCCCTCCCGAACATGGACAATTTCCTTTCATCCATGTAAAATCTTTCAGCGACAACAACAGAAGAACTTATGTTGTTTTCTTAAAATAACACATAGTGAAATGTTTATACGTTTTATTGTTACTGAAACAATAGTTTATTTGATAATAATTTTGTGAATGCATTGTTGTCTTTTACAAAACCGATTTGATTCAATAACATATTTTTAGTATAACATTCGCGTGAAAGCATTTAAATAAAAGATGTTCCTGGAATCCCTGTGGATTTGTAAGCAAGTGTGTATTTAATAATGTCGGCGGTGAATTAAAAACATGATCCATGAATTCTTCTTTTCTTTCTTAAATTAATGCATTTCAAGTATTATATTTCCACAGTCGATATTTCTAGACGAATTTTAATTGAGTTTTGAGAGCACAGTGCATTCAAAGACATATTGATTTTATATTTAATTATACAACCGTATTAATATATAACAGTTCCAACACACAATAGAAGCATTATTTGCTTCGAGTTCTTAATTAAACTTTTCCAGTACTATACATATATCGTTTTACTTTTAAGATTCACCAACATGTATGAGATTCTTTGAAGGAACTGAAGTAGTAGATTAAATTGTTTGTTAGACTATTGAATCTATTGCATATATTTTTTGCACGGAATTTAGTTTGAAAATAAACATCACAAACATGTGTTAAAACACACATTACTATGCAACTGTTTAACGTCATTGAAATAAACAGTTGAATAATAGAGTCACGAAAGGCTATCGAACAATTTATGTCACTTAAAGTGCACCTGTTTACAATTTTCACATTTTCACTAAGTTTTTTCAAATATTGATAAAAAATCATTCAGAAATATATCTATAAATCACTGCTGCTTGGTGATACAGTAAGAATATTTATATGATGAATAATAATTCTAATTTGTTGTAGAACATTTTATCAGATATATTAATATATGGTATATCGTATCATGTATCCCACATCTGCCAACAATATACTTGTATACTATAACTTATTTCGTGGTTTGTCCTTATTCCTGATACAAAATAATATCAAAGTATTTGTTTACGGTATGACAGACCTTCCATTATGTACATTTCTAACATATGTTTTGTTTGTTTTAGCCAAACGTATTTGCTTTTTAAGTAGTGGGTTTAAAGTTACATTAAATAAATATGTAAAAATATTTTGCCGTCGGCCTAAAAATCAAACATTCTACAGTTTCATTAACCTGTTTAATAGTATTGTTGTAAATCTCATCAAATATTGTTCATAAATTAGGATTTTAAACGGGAAACCCCACGGTAACACTAAAGTTCGTATACGAATTTTAACATGCAAATGAAGACTATAATGAGCTCGTGTATGCGCTACGTCACAGTTTTATAGTTGCTATCCGGAACACAGCAAATGTGATATTTTCTTGTGCAAACACACTTTTACCGTTTAAGCTTCACGGTGAACTAAACCAGGGGTTCAGTAAAAGTAATCATCTCGTAAAAAGATTAAATTTGTATGAAAACATCCGTTACAATGCGTAAATATACCGTTAAATTAGGACTGCCACTTATAGTCATGTTTGTTGATTTAATATTGATGTACGGATGATCCGAAGGCGGAGTTTCTCATGCAAACAGAAATTGTACTTCACATTTCGCCACAATGAGGTTACCTATTTTTATGCTAATTAAACTCATTTTGATTGTTCGGACACCAAAATAAGACCTGGAGTCGATATAAAACCCAATTTATTAATGAAATGTCGCTATTTAGTTTTTATGAAATTTATTAAATGTAACTTTAAACATGTGGTACAACAATACAACCATTCATCCTTAACGATCATTATAACAAATTAAAATAATAAACTTAAGTTGAAGCTGTATCGTGTACATTTTATTTAACAAATGTAGAGCTCTACATGCCGTTAATAAAACAAGTTTCATACCGACCTCCGTTCATATGTTGGTGTTCAGAAAAAACAGCAAAACTATCCTTCCTATATGCATGAACATCTCCGTCTTTGGGTCATCGAACATCGACAGAAAAAACAACAAACATGGCATAAAGTAACAGTCCTTATTTAGCGGCAGTAAATGGTTCATACATTTTTCTTTAATTTGTTGATTAGTATCTTGTAATAGACGAGTCTTCAACGGCAACTCTCTGTTTGTACACTTGTCAGAACACATTTGATGTTCTAAATCGTATACGAACATTTGCGATACTTAAATTAATAATTACCGAAAAAAGTTTTAACGTTTTCAACAATACTGAAAAAAGAAAAATGCAGCTTTATAGACCGATGGCAACATATTTGTTCATATTTATAAAATGCAGCTTTAACAACAATGACATAACGAATTATTACAAGATAACAAGATTAAGCGGGTTCCAATAATATATGTCTTGCTATTTGCAACTACATATGCGATAAGATACGGTTTGTACAACTATATTATATATATGTATTAAAATAGTTTTTTCACTAAACACAAGATTCATATCATAATTATTGTATGCTTAAAATAATATTTAGATATTCTAACGATAAAAAAAGAATAAAAGCATCTGAAGATTATCTGAAATAATTGTTAAATGCTACAGGTGAAACTGTTGGAAGTACATCACCGACTTATATTCATGCTTACAAACTTAGTTTATTTTGAGTTATTTATCATTCATTACAGCTGATGATATCGAGACCTCTTTGCGCAAACTTGTTAATACTTTAAGTGGAAAATGACATAACATGATTCGTATTATATATTACTTTTTACGTTCGATTTCAATAATGAAACATAATTCTTGAGTCCGTTAAATCTATTGTTGGCCCAGTGGTGTAGGTGTCTGCCTCTAAACCCAGGGATACTCGATTCGAGCCATTTGACACAATTATTTCATTTGTTTGCATGTTAATGTCTCATCTAACATTCATTACCCAGTCAAAAATATAAAAAAAAACGTAGAATAAAAAATCTAAACTTTCAAGCAAATAAGTTTTAGAATGTATTGCTATGCTGATGATGCTTTTTTTATGCGATTTCCTTTTATTTTATGGGAAATGATGATTGATTGCCTGAATTTGCAGGAACTGTTTCCTAGATTTCTTAAACGACGATATATAAATATAATGAATATCAAAGCGTTATTAGAACTTGACACGCACATTGTGTTTTCTTGGCAAACGAATTTTTTACTGAAATAAAAAAAAAACAATCTTTAAGCATCCAGACTATTTTTCGTACACCGGAATTCTGGGATAAATGATTTTTTTCCATTTTTAAAATAATTAACCATTTTGATGTGTTAACTTTAACATAAGATACATTCAAGCATATATGTTTGGTATTAAAGAAATGTGATGTAAATATTTCCCCATCTCCCATTCAAATCCGGTCCTGAAATCCCGAATCTGTAATCGCTTAAACATTACGTTTCAATATGAATATCTGCTAATTACAAGGTTCAAAATAAGTTTCAAACAGACGGGTATGAATAAAAAGGACAAAATCTAGATTAGCGCACTCCAGAACTAAATGAATTGTGTTCGCATATGCTTTTTGTCTGTTTGTAAGCGTTATTCTGAATTTGTTGTAATTTTGAAAATAAACAAGTAAAACAGTAAATGTGTTGGCAGCACCACCCACTAAGCATGCATGCTAATATTCTTTTTTTTTCCGGTTTTCGCACCTCTATATAGGTGTGTGTGTGTGTTTACTTTTTCTGTTGTTTTTTTTGTTTGTTTGATTGTTTGTTATGTTTTGTATGTTTTGTTTTTCTCAATATAATAAAATGTATATTTAATTGTAAATTGAACAAGGAGTACGTTCTGTTACCTTAAAATTTATAGAAATATCAAATTATGTATATGACTATAAAAATTATAATGATAAATTTTTAACTGTACGCGTGATAAAGTTTCCAATAATGTGTTTTTAAATAAAGTACTGATTTTGCTTTCTTATAAACTTAATTTAATTTTTATAAGCAAACTACAGCCTGTGTGCTTGACTAGTTTGCACTCTCATGAACTTAAAGATAATAATCAAAATATAGCAGTTCGTATTCTTGTTCCAATAACAGCTTTATTTATGAACGATAAAACAATAGGTGACCTGAATCAAATGAGACAATTTAGTAACATCCAGCTTTTAATGAATACAAAGTCATGAAGATTACTTCACCTCTATGTTTGTTATTCCTCAACAATTATAATGTGTTGAATATATTATCAGTTAATATTATATGTAATTTAAATGATATGTATAATAGGTGTATACAAATAATATGCAATATCATCATGTAAAATAACATAATCAGATTTCCTTTTTCTGACAGTTATCTATGTACCATGAAAATCACTGGTTTCCTGCACATTGAAATAACTTATTGCACCCAACATTTCACAGGCTATTCGATGCATCACGTATATTAGTCCAGTACTACACTATGCTCTAAAAGATGAGTTGATTTTTATGATGATAACAAACATTTGCGTTTTTAAGTTTATAATTAGCCGACATAAATTACATATTATACCTCTCGAAGATAATTATAAATCATGAAGACCAGGGATTCTCTTACTAATTCTATCCGACATAATTTACTGATTGTACACTGACCAGGGACTTAGTATTTTTCTATAAAGGCAACTCTAATTTCATTTCTTAATGCAACAATCCTTAAATACTTTACTGTTCCTAACGGATCGTTATTGTTTATTTCAACTTATAAAAATAGAATGACACAGACATACAAAGAATTAATTTATATTTTAAACTGCCTCTGTCATGTGTTAACAAATTGTAATAGTTGTAAAAATGACAATTATCTCAGTGTGAACATATTATACTTTTCAATTCGTGATGGCTAATTTTATTTGTGAAAAAAGTTTATGTACCTCGGCAATGTAGTGTGGATTTCAGAAAAAAATACTCCTACTTTAATTAATATTCAAACAATGAAAAATGACAGGTTAAAATATCATGTTTTTTTTTAATAAGTGATGTTAATCTTCATACCGTCATTAAATAAATTAAAAAGTCACATCAAAAAACAATCCTTCTTTTAAACAATGAATAATGGTAACAGTGCGAGTTTGTTCCTCGTATAATTGCAGGGTCTACGCAGAATCGTCTTAAGCCGTCCTTCAGCGTAAAAGTAGTAAATATTAGTTATACTTAATTCTAACATTACGTTTATGGGACAGTGTTTATACCCAGGAATTTATTGTAATGACAACCTGAGATGAATTCCCCTGTTTGGCTTTCAAAGCGGATCAAAGTCGCTATTTATAATATAACTTCCCTGTGCCAGTAAAGAAAGAATGTCACTTTTTCAAAATATAGGACTACACAAAAAATGTCATATTGTTTAATAAATATCGGCAATTAAAGGTATGTCCACCCTAACGGGCACAATAAGGTACTGTAAAATTGATAGCATAGGCCAGATATATAGCACATCTGTATGCAAAATTTAAACCAGCTTTACCGTACTGAAATCGAGTTATGGCTGAAACTGAAGCTAGGGTGATCGAAGGGCCTTTTATCAGAAATAATGGACCTGTAATCTACAATATCATTCTCATGAAAATGTTTTCCCATCAATTGTCTGTAAGAAACGAAAAATACCATTCAGCTAAAGGAAAATGATTTTTTCTACTCACAATTTATGAAACATGTGTCAAAATGTAACAGTACCCTATGAGTTCTAAAAAAATGCTTGATCAGTTCCCAACTTAATGAGCTTAATCAAAACAAAAATCCTTAAATTTACCATATTGAGTGCCTGTCTTCAAATTTGCCCTGATGTTTCTCAAAAGTATATTGGTTAATCTTGTAAAATTTTAAATACATTTACCTTCTTGTTTTTATTTTATTACACTTTGAAAATATAAGGTAATATATTTGTTATAAGATAACGTATATTTGAGCCAATAAATACTATATTAATTAAACTATTAAAATTAAACCAATTTCTCTTTCCAAAAGGAAATTAGAGATAGATAATGTTAAAAGAAAAAAAGAAAGAAAAGTGCTGACCCTTCTAGGGTTCGAACCAAAGATCCTAAGTTTAAATGTAGTTGGCAGTAGAACTAGCCTATTTGAATACTCTTTTGAGCGGTGGTTATGCGTTAGGATGGTCATATCTTAAGTAAAACATTTGTATCAGGTCTACCGCACAAAAATCAAAATAACAGTTACTGTTTTACTTACTTTATTTTTTAACTCGTAAAATGGTATAAAATTACTATGGTTTTGTCATAGTAAAATTCTAAAAAAGAAAACATGTTTGAACATATTGCCCTTTAAAATTATCATTCTTAGATAATATCACGTTTTTTTCTAAAAACTGTTCTGCCATATCTATTAAGTTATTAAATGTATAAGGGACCACGTTTCAAAAGTCATCTAAAACTCGTGGTGTTGTAGAAAAGTTACCATAGTGTAATAGTAACAAACCTAAAATACAGAACATTCTTAAACTGTATCATTGTGTTAAGGTTGTTGTGAACGCATTAGCATTGTAAAACGCATCTGTATTATCCTGTCAAAACAAATGGAAATTCAACACAATTAAATCTTAAGGTTTTGATTGATTTTAATGAATCGAATATTTATGTCCTTCTAAATCATTTGTGAAGAGGATGTGTGAACAGTATCAAATTATGATGATCACGAGAACATAATGAGTGAATCTTTCAATTAAAATGATTAAGTTGAACAAAAGCTTTTACCGACAAAACACCAATGATTCATTGTTAATTCTGCACTGTCCCTGTACCATGGTCATACTTTGTTTGAGCAGAATTGATAATCTAAACAATAAGGAATTTTATCTGAAAATGTCATAAGTAATTATTTTTTTGTGTTTACTTTCACATTGAAAATATTCCTATTTAGAACATTTTTTGGACATATTGTTTGTTCATTTTACCAAAAATGATACCAGTTTGATTTTCATGCGCAAAAAGGAAAAATCTATAATTTCTAAATGACAATCATAATAGTTACTTAAATTAATAATATTGTGTTGTTATTTTATAATAAATTTGAACAATATATTGAACTGAAATCTGAATATACAGGAAAAATATTTCCAACACATTCCAAAAATATTCTTTATTTGTATTCGGATACTTTTTTGTGATGAAAATCATTCTTGTAATAATTTTGAGTAAGGTGATTGAAGAAAAAATTAAAACAGTCACTTTGATACCTGATTATGCAAAACATATAACTTTAATCTCAGATCATTTGCTTAAGTTTTTGAAAATATCAAATGAACCCCTGTTTTGGTAAAGCTTTCCGTGTTCCATAAGTATAATTATATAATAAAAACATAGCGTGTCTTTATTCTCAAAAATTCCTTTTGTATCGATAAAAGATTCCAGACCTTAAATTCTCCTATCTCTAGCATTATTTTAGAATCTCAACTATTTTATTTAAAATAGGTTATATTAAAAGTTAAGTTCTATCAACAATTTGCTCAAATGAGCATAATAAAGAATAACTCTATTAACGCCATTTTTTACTGAACCAACACAACGTTTTCCTTACTGCATATCGGAGGTAAATAATTTATGTACTTAAACGTGTAATGTTCTAAATGTTACGAACACACAACCGTACTAAGTAAATATACATATTTTTTCTAAAAACATGTATAAATTGGCATTTGTCACTTGAAACATTTTATAAATATGGTAATTAAATGCATATTGCTAAAACGGAATTTAATGGCGTTGTACATAGTCCATGACTATAATGACTAAACTATCAGTTAAACAATGACAGCTCTGCGGTAAAAAGCAGACAGTTAGTAGATTAGAAGAGTTCATTTGAATCTGTTATTGAGTGTGTTAAAAATCCCGTATAAAATGGGACAATTTATAAATGACATTGTAGTTCACTTTTAAAGTGCGTAGAATGTTATTTGTCATATATTTGAATTTCTTGAATAACACTATGAGATTTTGAACATTGATGTTAGTTTAATGTCTCATTTTTCATTTATTCAAGAAAAGTGCTCGAAATTCTCTAAAACATGTTTTCATTTTTCTTTTCCTCTGAATTAATTTACCAACTTGAAGGTGATTTGTGTAAAAAGATGTGCGCGTATATTTCTATGCTTTTGAATCTCAATGGAGTCTCTTAAAGTAACTATTCAATCAAGAAATTAATGAAATAAGTAAATAAAATTAAGAAAGCATTCGTTACATTGGTCAGTAATTATGATATTTGAACATATTACTTCAAAATCAAGACGATTTTGCTATTCAATATAACCTAACCTTTTCAGCATTGAGACAAAAATGTATATTTACGTTTTACCGTACAATACTATCGCAATTCCGCAAGAAACTGCAGATTCTTTTATAAGAAATATTTCATTTTATGGCGATTTAAACAATAGTGTATTACCGACCTTGTTTCGCCTGCTATTTAAATGACATATCAATTACATTGAAAAAACACATAAATTTAGCGCAAATAAGTTAAAATAGCGTAATGGCAATATGTTCCATTAAGTGTAAATCGTTTTATTCATGTAATGGACGAACTTAATAAAAGAAAACATTTATAAAATTGTCTTAATCGCGAAAGAATAAGTCATAAATTACTGTGTATCGTTCTGATGGTTAGATTGTTGACATATTTTATAAACTGTTATTTTACTATTTTGTATTTTGTGTTACGTTTTATTCGAAAAGTTTACGCAACGTGTGGAGACGGTTTCTACCTTTACAGCAGGTCCGATACATTTAATTTCTTACAAGCACTTAAATGCAGCGAATTTTTAGTCTGAAAGAATACATACACTGTAATGTATTAAAATAATTAAGAACATTTATTAATACTTAGTGTTTTAGGACGGAACTAATTATATTTGATAGTAAAAGATAGACATCGTTATAAGAATGCTTCCTCTTAAATGACTTCCGATATGTTGTTTTTTAAGGAATAAATAAATACCAAACATATTAATAATTGCCGTCATTCCTAGATAAATCTAATGAACAAATCGTTAGATGAAAAGCAACACAGAAATGAAGTAAAAAATAAAGTAATTTATAGTCGTCGTTAATAAACAATGATTATTATGTATGGTTTTACCGACGGCTATTGTGTTTTGCAGAAACTATTCAATGTCGGCTTTGTCATATCATTGCCCCCGTACGCTTAACCATGCTATTTTTTTTTCAACCGATTTGATTTCATCAGATTGCATCGTTAAAGTTCTTATATAATTTCCTATGAGTATTTATGTATATAATTGCATATAATTATATCCATTTTTAAAATAAACGATAGGAATGTGTTCTTAAAATTTGCATTATCGATCTGTTGATAAAAAATCAGATACACACATACATTTATGTTTTAAAATTTGGTATTTATTATTCGGCGGATTTAGATCGCAAAAGCATTACTAAAGAGTACACTAAGAGAGGTCGATTGTTAACTCAATCAAAATAAACGGTATTTTATTTGAAGACATACTCGTATATAACACAAAACACAAGTTGAAAGTTTCAAACCAAAGAATCAATTCAGAAGTCACGATTTAAAGCAAACATCCCGTTTTATTTGTTGTCTTATATCTTCAGACATATGTTTATGTAATTTATCATTTATTGCTTTTCAATTCTTGTTTTAGATTTTCTGTTTGAAACCTCACAATCAGAGATATTGCAGAAATGTAACTCATTGTAAAAGTATCGCCTTTAGTATGTTAACATGGTTTGATTAAAAAATAAACATACTAATTCAAGTGTAAGAAGTCACAACTGAAGTAGATGTTTGCACGTCTTTCAGAGGAAATAAGAGTTACCAGCTACTACAAAAACGGTAAGGTGTCGAAGTACATATTAAATAAGATATTCTTCATAGAAATAAGTTAAAACAACAATGTTCTAGTTTCTTTTATCACCTGTATCACTTAATTTATTGAGAGATCTGATTAACACAAACACTATAATTTCAAGGCATTTTATCCTCAAAATAGTACCTCAATGACAACACAAAACACATCCCTGGCGGTTTGTCACTAAAACCTTCATAACATAAATGTTCAAAATGTATATCTAAAGCAAAATACACATTACTATTCAATATGTGATAACAACTGTTTCTTTAGGGGACTGGTGTTCAATCAAGAGTTGCAAGTATGTCTGAGTTCGACCAAATCATCATCATCTGCTCTTAAGGTTTCTAATTTGCCTTAAAGCTATCTATATTTTGAGTACAACACTATTCTTGTGAAAAAGGCAAAATAATCAAAAGTGGATAATTCGTTAACAAGGGTTTCAGAAACGGTACAAATAATTATTTATTCATTTGTATGTTTTCTTGTCTAGGGGGTTTAACTAAACAGCTTGTAAAGTAGGAGAAAAATAACAACTCAAATCTTATAACTGAAATTAGTACTGCATTGTTAGTAATCATAGTAACGAACAGGAAAAAGGTATTGAGTTGATTATTCACAGTTGAGATCATAGTATTAATAATTGGTTTTCTATTATTTAACATCGATAACAATATTTAAAAATAAAAACAAGTATCATTTCCATATTTGATATATAGTGCAATTTAAGATCGTTTTAAAAAAAACGTATTTACTAAAATGACAGTAGCAAGCCTTCTCCCTTTCTAAACCAATCTAAAGGTATCTTGTATTATATGATTTATTCTAACATACAAACCATTTAATTGTTAACTAATAATAACGGACATGTCTTTGTTTGATACTTTAAAGAAAACCTTAATCTATAAAATTTATTTGTTTGCCTTATTTTTTAGCTTGTTTGTGTGGGAAGAAGAAAACGTGATGATATATGTACATTATATAGCTTTTAACTAAATGTTTGTACAATCATTGTAACCATTTGTTCATTTTTCATTAAATAGGGAAACGTTTTTTTTAAGTTGTTTAGAGTTGCAAACGTTTTGCCAATCGTTGGAGCATCCTAATATAAGAAAGTTTATAGTGAATTGAAAAGTAACCATTATTGTTTAGATCCATGAACAGAGCTGTCATTAGCATTGATTATAATATATCATAACATTTAATTACAATAATGTTTTTGTTTTGTTTATCTACCTTTGTTTTTTGTTTTTAGTTATTGTGTAACAACTTATATCAATACGATTTTTTATGATTGTTTCCTGGTAAGCGTTGATTCTTTTTATATCCCTACTAAGTGCAATATTTACAAACATTATCACGACGGTTTTTAAACCCATTTGTCCTAATGGCACTCTAAACAAACATCATCCTGTGATAAAAGTCGTTGCTGTCAATTGATAATTACTTTGCTACGTGTATAATTAAGTAAATATCACATTAATGGCTCTTTATGGCTCTCCCCTGTGATGCAGTTTCTCTGAATTGTTGTTATCAAATGAAAGATTTCGATGTTGTTACTTCAGTTTATGAAGGCCCTAATGAGACAAGCTAGTATGGAGACATTTCAATGTAAGACATTATTTTGCTTTTTGTCATTTAAAATGGAATTATACATTACATGTATTTGTATTCATTATTTCTCCCAAATGAACTACTTACATAAAGACGATTAAGGTTTATGGATGAAAGATCGATACGGACTGGAAAACAAACCAGGTAAAGTTTATGCTGAAGTATAGTTGTGAACATTTATCAAAGTAAGTTGCGAACCAAAATATTCTGCAATATGTTATACATAGTTGTGCTTAAGTATTATGCATGGAAGTCAAATAACGTTTTGTCTTAGTGCCTTTTAAACAGATGTTTTCCCTTTCCTATCTGAGGCTTGATATGACTGAAATGATTTTTTGTTACATCCTTCTTCAGGGTAACTGACCTGCAAGTAAATCTCGGTAAGTCCAAATGATTATTTGTTTACTCATTGAATACATAGATACTTTATATGCAATTTCTCAAGGATATTTCTTAAAGAAAGAATAATCCTGACATGTCCACCTAGTAATTATATAGGTCAAACAATCTTATTAGTTTATGTTCAAGATAAAAAATTGAAAGATAGCATGCTGCTTATTATATTGTCTTTACAATAAAAAAGTAGTTAACTGTTTTACGAATCAAAATAGTTTAACGACGTTGGTAGAACGTCATAATACTGATGCTGAGAATAATAATATGCAAAAATTTAAGTTCGTGAATATAAGAACAAAACCACTTTTGGTGGTGAGCTTACTTTTCAACCACATGGTTTATGTACCATTAAACGTAACACCGTATTATTGGAATTAAACATGAACAGAACATGACTTATCCTTAACATTTGAAATTGATTATGCCAACCACAAAAAAGCAAATTTGGAGAGTGTATATTTATAACTATTAAAATGGAAAACAATTCTATAGCTAATATGAATCTATAAAACATTTTCTTCATTTCCAAAATTTGCATCATTTTTCAGATTATAATTGAAGGTAAGTTCCTGAAAACTTTATCTGAAAACACAGTTTGAAAACAAAAACACTGTAAAAAAGGGGAAAAAAAACAAACAATAGACAAAAACGCTGAAGCCATTTAATTTTTTACAATTTTAGTTTTTAATAAACATTTTTACGTCACTATCTTGTACCTATTGAATAATACCAGATTACATTTAAAATATTTTGAGATATTATTTAAAATTGACAGTCATGTAAATTACTTTTATCAGCAAATCTGATTATTTGTATATTTGGTGAAACAATTAAAGACCAAAATCAACTAAAGTTCTCTGACAAATTATTGTTACTTATGATATTTGCTTTTATTACTTAAATGGTCCAATAAATTATAAACTCCTCTTTATAAAAAAATAACTTTTTTGAGTGCATTTTGTTTGTTTTTGCAACATCTATAAATTTAGGTTTTTATTTGCACCAGTCGCAAAAAAAAGAGTAAGACAGCAATCAAACCCCATTTCATGTACAAAATTTAGGGAACGTAAAAGGCATTATTTCTATATGTCTATAACGACAGTGACTTCCAATTTCTTAGCAAATGATCGGCTACAAATCGCAGCAAAATCGCATACAACTATAGGCAATATTTATAAGAAAACATAACATAACAATTACGAATCTGTGGCACATGATAAAAACTTGTTTCCCCTTTTAAGTATATATAACAAGAAATAATACAATCCGACACTACCTCCTATAATTATCTCTGCGAAAGTAGTCTACATTATGTTTACAAAATGCGTTACCGAACTTAAGAAATAATTTTAACACAGATGGACAAAGCTATTAAAAGCTTTTAAATTACGAAACATTATAAAGTAATTTTATTCCCTATGGGTTCCTCATTCGTTTTTCACGAGTTTTCACACAAATGATTATTAAATTTAGACAAAAGAAGTCGACGACATAAAAACAACGGTATTATCTGGCGATAAAAGGTTTTGTATTTGAAATGTTTATGTCATTTTCGTCATAACATGGTATACATGTACAGACTGGTTATTTTAAACAGCTTTCATGAAGTGTAAATTTGATTCATTCGATGGTTTAAATGTATTACTTTTTTAGTTTGTTAATCAACACAAATATACAACCTATATGATACTTTGTTGCATCCTTACATTTAACGATGCTAGCGTAATTTCTGTATAGTTTCATAAATGAAGTTTTTAATTAAGAAATAATATATCCCAAACTGTGATTTTATTGCTCAATAACATCTCTGTTTGGAGTTCGGATGCGGGGAATTATATCACGAGGGCCTAGCCCGAGTGATATAATGATGCGCATCCGAACGACAAACAGTGATGTTATCAAGCAATAAAATCACCGATTTGGATATATTATTTCGATTCTAACACGACATCAACAAATAAATGCTGCTGTCCACGGTAATATTAAGCTAAATTGCGCCTGATTTGTTTCCATACTTATTGTCAGCGCGTCATTGTTTTAGTGGTTACTTCACGTGTATAATGATTACGTCATATATCTAAATATAGAACGTCAAACAGTGATTTTATAGCATAATAATACACACTTTCGTTTCTTCTATGTTCAATAGGGAAAAATGCGGGTCGTGTTAGAATAAATAATAAAAACAAGAGGGTCATTATGGCCCTTAGTCGCTCACCAGAAACAACTGTTTTTTAGTGTTAGAAAGGCAAGTCAAGCTCAACTTTAACTTGCCCATCTAGCTATATACTTTCACAACATTGATTGTTTTTTTCCTTGATAATAAACAATAGGACTAAGATGAACACCTAGATCACTCATCTGACCCACCATTCATTGTCCACTTTATTAACTGAAATATTTTGTCCTAATATTTTGGAAAGGCTTTGTTAAAAATATTTATGTTGCAAGTGTATTTCTATGAGACTATGTAGAATTAATGCAGAATAAATGACCAATAGAGAAGGGGGAATTTTGATAGGAATTTTTTTCATATTTTTTTTTTTTAATGAATACACAAAATGTCACATGCAAAATATGTAAGGTGTAGATGTTTGAAATAACAATGTTTTTAATATTTTATATGGTAACATAACTGTCCCTAAAAATGACAATAGGTAAAACAATGTAAAAAAAATATCAAAAAAGGTCAGCTGATATCAAAATTCAATTCAGCATCACAAATAACACCCCTTGTCCAAATTACAAGTCTGTATGTCAATAAACAAGAAGTTAGGCCAAATAATATCACGGAAATCAAAACAGGTCAGCTGATATAAAAATTCAACTCAGCATCAGAAATTACACCCCTGGTCTAAATATCAAGTCTATACATAAAAAAGAACAAAAGTAGGTTAAGTGATATCAAAAATATCAAAAGTAGGCCAGTTGATATCAAAATTCAATAACAGCTCAACTGATATCAACTTTCAACTATGCACGTGAAACATACATGATAGGGTTACTTGTGGTGTTCCCCAAGGGTCTATCTTGGGACCATTATTATTTTTAATTTATGTAAATGATATGCAGGCTGTTGTTAAAAATAAACTTCTTCTTTATGCAGATGATTCTGCTATTCTTGTTACAGGCAAAAATAGGTCATCTATTGAAAAAGAACTGACAGATGAACTACATTCTGTCAGTCAATGGTTAATTGACAATAAACTTTCCCTTCACTTAGGCAAAACAGAGACAATATTATTTGGTAATAAACATAGGTTAAAACAGGTTCATCTCTTCATGTCAGTTGTAAAGGGACTGATATACAGTCAACTTCTAATGTCAAGTATCTAGGTGCAACACTTGATCAGTCTCTCTCCGGTGAAGCAATGGCAAGTTCTCTTATTAAAAAGGCCAATGCAAGGTTAAACTTTCTGTATAGAAAACGTGATTATCTCACATTTCACACTAAAAAACTTCTGGTTATGGCCCTCATCCAATGTCATTTTGATTATGCATGTTGTTTCTGGTTTCCTGGGGTTACTAAATACTGGAAGGATAAACTCCAAGTCACACAAAATAAATTAATAAGATTTGTTCTAAATCTTGGTTATAGGTCACATATTGATAATGAACACTTTAAAATTTTAAATTGGCTACCTGTCCAGAAAAGAGTTGATCAAATCATCCTATGTAATGTTTTTAAAATAAAACATGGACTTGCCCCTGAATATATGGGAGAAAACTTTATTCCATTAGATTCTGTTCATACTTACAGGTCAAGTGGAAGTGGGTGTTATATGCTACCTAAGGTCAAAGGTTTTGGATCAAAGTCTTTTGCTTACAATGGATGTGTATTGTGGAATAAATTACCCTCTTCTATTAGGATGGAATCAAAATTGTACAATTTTAAATTATCTGTTAAAAAACATTTACTTAATGGGTAATTATCTCTTTTAAGGGTGTCTAACCTCTAGTCTTAATATTTATTATTTTTATTAATTTATTTTAATTTGAAGATTTTATGTATACTATTGTCTTTCTTTAATTTTAAACTATGATAAGTCATTTTCATGCCTCTCTTTGTCAAAACCATCAGTATCTAAAGACCACAATGGAAATAAGAGATTAAGTTCTCTTTCTTGTGTTATCCTTGGTATGATGTTTTTGATATGGTGCATTTCTTTACATTGATATTTGTTTTTATTGTTTTATCATGTTTTACCATGTTATTTACTGAATACTGAAATAAATCTATCTAAATCTATCTATCTAACATCAGGTTCAACAATGTGTCCCAAAATTAATTGAAATGTGCTTTCTCCAAGTTTGAATCCAATTCAATAAAGATTGAAAACATTACAACAATTTTTCACAGAATTTAATATATAAAAAATAAGCATACAAACTCATCTTTGTTATTAAAGTACAGGAAACAAAATCTTTCTTTATTTCTGGGGAAAAATTCTGTTCACTGACCTGCCAATGACCCTATAGACAGTTTATGATTAAATGTGTATCCAAATTCTAGAGCAGATTTTGTGCTTAACAAGATTGCATTTGTGATAAAAAAATCTTTATTTTTTCTATACAATTGAACTTTGCCTTAGTGCATGTCTAGTGAGGTTTGGCACCAGGGTTTTATTCTAGCATGTAAAATGAAAAACTATGTGCAGATATGTTTACAGTTCAGATAAAAAGCATAATAATTTATTCAATGTAAAAGTATTTTACTTGAAAAAAAAATTAAGCACTGACTGTATTACCTAGCTGTATACTATCTTTCCAATTAAGTATTACCTATTTCTGAAAACATTTATGATAAATCATCACTATCAAGTTAAGACTCAATCAAACCGAGTCTGCAATTCTCTTGTAATTTTGTTGTGATTAATGCTTCCGAGGGATCACTTTGTTTCCAGATTTTTATAATTATAGGGTGTTGTTAATCATTATGTCCTTATAATGTGCTCAAGTGATTTCATATCTTCCCAGTGGTCATGACCTCAAATTATTTCATCAGCAAACAGGTCATTACTCATAGCTTGGAATGATTCATAACAGATCATTTATGAAAGATATTCCAACATAAGTTGTTTCCCTGTCATTAAAGATATACCATGCTCAAATTTCATATTTGATCATATTTATAATTGCTACACAGTCTCCTGTAAATATAAAATAAACACGTTTCAGCTTCAAACAAAGTTGTGTTTTAAATTCTACAAACTATACAAAAATATTTTACCCAAGGATGAGCATAGTATATCTTTAAACTATAATTTGAAGAAATGCCATGGCATGGGGCATTTTAGCTAATCTAATTAATATGAGCAAATTTGATAGAAGACTACATAGACTCGCTACAAAGTTTGCCAATCATCAATCGTTTACTTCCATGATCAATTTTTTACTTCTGTACAAGATAATGTTTAAAGACTTTTCTATTTTTAGCTCTAGAAGCCCTTAAAAGGGGCAAAGCAAATTAATATGAGCAAATTTGATTAGGGACTACATAAGAATGCTACTGGCAAAGTTTGGTGATCATCCATCTATCGGGTCTGTAGAAGGAGATGTTTAAAAGTGTTTTTTTTTCTATTTTTAGCCATTGCGGCCCCTAAAAAGGCCAATCAAATTAATATTAGCATAAATAATATTGATAAAAGGCTACCTATGAATGCTACATAGTTTGGTGATCATCCACCCATTAGTTCAGTAGAAGATGACCATTAAAGTTTTTTCTACTTTTAGCTTTAGTGGCCCCTATTAGGGTCCAATCTAATAGATATGAGCAAATTTGATAAAAGACTACATACGAATTCTAAAGACAAAGTTTGGTGATCATCCATCTATTAGTTCTGTAGAAAGAGACGTTAAAAGGTATTTCTATCTTTAGCTTTAGCGGGCCCCTTGTAGGGGCCAATCAAATTAATATGATCAAACTTGATAAAAGACTTCCCAAAAATGCTACAGACAAAGTTTGGTGACCATCCATCCATAAGTTCTGTAGAAGAAGATGTTTAAATGTTTTTTCTATTTTTAGCCCTGGAGACCCCTAAAAGGGGCCAATCAAATTACTAGTAATATGAGCAAACTTGATAAAAGACTACCCAAGAATGTTACAGACAAATATGATAAACAAGATCAACAAGGAAGGCGGCGTTCAATGAACGCAAAGTTTGGTGATCATCCATCAATTAGTTTTGTAGAAGAAGATGTTTGAAGTTTTTTCTATTTTTAGCTCTGTTGACCCCTAAATGGGGCCAATTGATATGGCATGAGCAAATTCAAGTGTGACTGTCACAAGGATGCTTCAGACCAAAATTAAAGTAAATCTGCCCAGCAGTTTCAGAGAAGAAGACGATTGTTGACGCATGACGACGGACGACGGACGCCGGAGGCCGGAGTATCCCTCTTTGATACTAATAGCTCACCCTGAGCCTTCGGCTATGGTGAGATAAAAAAAAGTTATTATTTTGAAAAAAAAAGAGAAAAAAATGCATATGTTAAAAGCTACTTTTAAATCATTCTAAAAGCAAAAGAAATTATTATATTGCTAAAAAATGCAATCAAATTTAAGAGGTGGCATGTAAGCATACTTATTAGTTTAGCACAGATAATTATATAATAAACGGAAACAAAAGGGTAAACACTGATTCGTAACACATAGTTGCAAAAGATCTTCTAACTTGCTTTCATAAACGGCGACTTTTTAAGCATTAGTGACATTTCTTTATTTTAACAACATTGTTGTTTAGTTGTTTATTAGATAAACTTTTATAATTATTAAATCAATATAGTTATATAAGTGCTTAACTGATACATGACAAAATCATTTAATTTTAATTCACTAATTAGATAATTCCTTTTTTTAAATTATTTTGATAATGTTTATAATAATTGGCATTTAAAATATGGATATATTACCAATGCAAATCATGAGCATTTATATGTAATATATTTCTTAAATCTAACAAACTTTCTACATGATTTTACATGATCTTTTGTTGATTGTTTCCAACAATGAAACCATTACAGAATGACGAAGTAAGTGCACAAATGTTAGCTGTCTTGTGTGAAAGCAAGGTGTGTATAATCAACAGCGATTCCTTCTCATACGGAAGATAAATTGAATTCAATTTAAGCGCGAAGGCCCTTAGGAAGTCTTATGTAGATATAACTTATTAAATGATTTAAGTCTGATGCAAGGAATTCACAAGAGCTTTAATAATGTTATTGTCATCGCTTTCTCAGTATTAACAATATCAAATTATGAATGTTTTGTAAGTATCTTTTCCTTGAAAGCATCAATATACACATGTCCTTAGCCTAAAAATGTGACCGCTGAAGAAGTCATTTGGTAAACATGTAGATATTTCTTACATTAAAATCTTTTCCTGTGAGAATATTAAATTCGGATCATTCTAATAAAAATCTGAAAACTAAGTGATCTCTCAGAAACATTAATCACAACAAAATTACATGAAAATTGCAAAATCGGTTTTATTGAGTCTGTCCATGAGGGAAAATGAATAAGTGCAACATCCCTCCGCCCCCTAGCACCTGCTTAAGCGATACTCAATTATCAACAATTAAAGGTGCTGGCATCAATGATTTCGAAGGATCAGAAAAATATAACAACACTGAAGTGAAGTACGGGGCAACTTTTTACAGCTGCCACACAGAACTTGGCAGTTACTGTTATGAAGTATAAAAATCTGACTCAAAATTATCCTTCGGGAGCATTAATCACAACAAAATTACATGAAAAGTGCAGACTTGGTTTGATTGATTCTGTACATGAGGTATAATGAATAAGTGCAACATCCCTCACGCCCCTAGCACCAGCTTGAGTGGTATTCAATATTCAACACTTAATAGTGCTGGAATCAATGATACCGAAGGACCAGAAAAATATAACAACACTAAAGTGAAGTACTTGGCATTTTTTTACAGCTGCCACACAGCACCTCACACCTGCTGTTGTGAAGTGTGAAAATCTGGAAACAAAGTGATCCCTCGGAAGCATTAAAGTTTGTATTTTGAATTATTTTTGATTGAACAATAATTTTCGCAATTTATCCGAGGGTGCGTATCTATTCAATTAGATCGACACTCATTTAACTGTTTTGATTTGTCCTTCTCACTGTTTTTGGCAACTGAAGGACGTCCAGAAATAATTAACCAAGTCTAATTTTATTTAGTGTATCTGGAAACGTTGTTTTTAAAAACATGCTGTCCCTTAAAACAATCCCCGGCAACTGGAATATATGATTTTTCTTTATATTTCATCATTGCATACATTTAACAGTTTATCTTTCATATGTGATTTTAATTTACATTCCTTTATCTTTATGAAATATCATGTGTATTCAAAGTTGAGAATTAAAATTAAATGAAATGTTTTTAGTTTTAGGTTTTTAGTTTGTTAGTTTTCATTTTTGAATGTTTACCGCTTATGCAGAGATTTTGTTTATGCTCTTTTGATACGTTCACTAATTTAATTCCAAGATGTCCTTGCAAGCTTGATACAAGTTTTACTGATCAAGCTTTAAAAGTTCTCCCCATGGTTTTGTGGCTTCCCAGTTAATCCATTTTAACAACAAATTGTTAATGCATCATGTCACTACTAAATACAAAAATTCATCAAGGATTATTTTACAAGATGAAACAACTCGTGAAATGTCTACTAAGATGCCTTTATCATTTAATATGTTAACAAATACAGCAAATACATATTATCCT
Organism: Ruditapes philippinarum; assembly: GCF_026571515.1. Taxonomy (NCBI): domain Eukaryota; kingdom Metazoa; phylum Mollusca; class Bivalvia; order Venerida; family Veneridae; genus Ruditapes; species Ruditapes philippinarum. Next base: position 66,832 of record NW_026864414.1, read on the forward strand.
TTTAAGTAATATAAAGAGGATCGAAACACGAGGATAACACGAGGAATATAATTTTGAAACATGTTGAACAGAAAGGTCTGCAAACGATGATGCAGAGAAAGAGCCTAAAATCACAAAGAACTAACATTGGTAAAACTATCAACCACAGCATGCTGCTATCCGATCTGAAACTATCATATTGTGTAAGCTGAGTCCATCTTAGGTCTTAGTCAATCAATAAATCCATCAGATAATAAATGTCAGGCACATTGTATAAATTGGGTTAGTGCAAACGAGCGGGCTTATTTAAAGTGCACAGATTGACTTCAGCATCAGAATTATAATATTCAAATGATGATAACGTATACATTGAAAATTCTTTAACTTTTGGGATAAATATTTCTTCAAATGCAATTTCAAATGCCATCTCAGTTGATTAGGTGAAACCAAACTTGTGCACATTAAGATTATTTTCCAATATTTAAATACCAATACTTTTACAGGAGCAGTTTCGAAATATGATCCAATCATTTCTTAACCAACAAATCAATAACTTGTCCACCTCTGTATTTTATGTTATAGCCTAGCTTCATTGTATGTTTTAGATTGCTAACAAAAAAGCATCTGTCAAGTGATATATTGGAATACTTTATGGTTTAATCCTTCAGTTTTACTAGTCTGAGGTTATTTCAAAGTTAAAGCATTAAAGAATGATATTATAACATAGTTATATTACAGGATAATGTCCTATGTGCTAAACGTCATGTCTATATTGACATTTATTCTGTTATTTGAGATGCCATCTTTCTGTATTTAAAATATTATGAACATAAGGCAGCTCCATTTACACTCGATGTTTGCCTGATTTCCGTTATAGCTAATTAATAATAGAACTTCTTAGAGTAACCTTTTCTGCAAAACGAGCAAAATCTAAATATTTACAGAACTACAAATATCCATTTCAATAGTAAAATAGTTTGTGTAAGAATGCTTTAAAAATCGTAGTGGCCGTTTCAACTTGTAAGTAGAAGGCGTGTATGTTTTAATATAAAGCGAATGACAACAACAATGCGCTCATTTCTCATAATGCTTAAATACTATCGTTATGTTTTATATTATAACAATATAGTCAAATATTTGAACAGTCATCTACTATAAATATTAAAGACAGTGAAATGTATATGTTTACCAGTATTCCTACGAATGAGCATGTATTTTGCCACACAAATTAAATGTAAATTTACTGTTGTATTCTGAAGCACAATTTAATTATATACAACGCATGGCTTGCTTAACATGTTACTTATTGAACATTGACAAACAAAAATATGTTCAACAGTATTTTAACGTTCTCGTGTGTGAATCTTTATTTCTGTTTGCAGCTATTTCTAATTTATCATTAAAATGTTTTAGGATTCTATATTTGCGTGCTTCTCTTGTTACAAATATGGAATTTCGTCTTATTTAATTTGATATTCCGCAGAGTTTTAATTATTGTAGAAATAAAGCACATAATTCAATTTAAACACCAATATATTCATTTCATTAAATTTCTCCGGTTCTCGATAGGTTAACTTAATACGGGCTATCTGGAAAATGCAAAATATAATTTCGATAAGTGCACTTAGTAAGTGTAAGGAATATTCTAATCAACACTTAATTGAAAAGGGTTTATGGTTTTCTATTGGTTTCTCTTTTGACTTTTTTTTCTATTTCATATGTCATATTTTAAAGCAGATTTATTATTATGACAAATCCAGCATAATAGGCACAACTTCTGTACACAAAATTGTGCGTATAATGAACACAAAGCATTAACTTAATTCAATAAGTCCAAACAATTTCCAGCCAAGTTGGTATATTGTAGATTGACAATTTACTCTATATCTAGTTATACAAAATATTATTGAACGTTGGATAATATATCCAATCTAAGACTTTAATTATCAAATCTAATGCACACGCATTTTTTCTACTTGGGGACCATATGCCGCTTTTCATGGAATGGCACTTACGTGTCACTTTGAAGGTTCCATGATAACCGCCATATGAACACATCTGCGGATGTTTCTAAATTCAAAATTGTACCAGGTCAGGTTAAATGTTGGATTCTGCTTAAGCCGGTGCTAGGGGGCGTGGACGATAGTTTGCACTTTACAGTACCGTCCATGAACAGGCTCAATCAAACCGAGCCTGCAACATTTTCATTTTTGCCGTGTTGGGCTTTCTTTAGGGATTCTTATTTTCTCTGTTCAATTGTGTTTTCAAAAATCTACGTGGACTTTTAAAGAAATTAACAAATATTTAGGTCTGATGATATTATTGATTCCCATAAGTTGTTGTTGAGAATGAGCTTTTATTAACCCTTTGCTAAATTAGTTTTCAGTTGAATTATTTCTAAAAAAAATAAATCCATCCTGTGTTCTTAATACGAGAGTAAGCCGACCACTTAAAGTATTTGATGTTCAAAAAGTTTGTTGAAAGTACATCGAACTGTTTTATATTGAATCAACCTCAATTTATTAAACAATCTGGATTTCAGAGGGAAAAACAGATTACGTTCTTAAATCTTTGTCTACTATAATGTTTCTTTTAATGATGCATTTGGAAATTTGCATCTTTCAGCAAACTTATTTGACTTAAAATAGCGATCAAGTTCAACGATGCAAATATGCTAAAGTAATCTTATTTCTCAATTATGTCTCACTGACGTTTTAATATTTTTTTACTTGTGTTAATGATTACAGATTAACGATGTTATTTTCTCAATATTTTTTACTTTTGTGCTGATAAACGTGACCAATAATATCAATCACGTTTACTGTTAGAAAAATAAAATGTGGTAATTACTCTGTATTGTCAGCAAATAACAGTCTTCAAGAATAAGATCAGTTACTATTATTTTAAGCATGATTGTAAACATGGCTTACATATGACCTCAGATATATGTGTTGTTTTGTTTTGTAGTTACGAATATAATACATAAATTTATTGCAATTTGTAGTGCATACATACAGGCACAGGCAGTAAAAACTTTATTACCACATCTAATAAACAAAAGTACTTTTTTGTTAAAAATTGTGGCAAGTAATGTGCCTATTTGTTGGGTGAAAGTACAATGAAATGTGTTATGCCGAATTGAACACAGTTTGATTATTAACTACAGGAATAAAACAGATTATGTTCAGTAATGTGACCAATCTTATTTCTTAGTGACAAATAAATTTAAATGTTAACATTAAGGTGCATGATTATATGACAAATAAAATGCTGCTTTCTAAGAGACAATACAACTTTTAACTTATTGGATTATATGACAAGATCTATATGTCATGTAAACGTTTGTTTCAAAATTTACATCACAAAGTGAATTATCTCAATCATTCCTTCTAAGATGGACATGAAGATTCCATTATATGTTTTTATAATTAAAAGATAATTTCGAAAATCATGAGAGTCATTCTTATAAACGTTTGGTCAGCTAAAGTTGTTATTCAACATTTCTTTAAATTAATTTCAATTAATGAATGAATAAACTATAAACAATGACATACTTGTTCATTTCAAACTAGGGTAATTTAAAAGACATTCATCCTACCTTTGTATGTACTAAAATCCAATGAAGTGTATTATAGCAACAATGTAGCAATTATCAATGTACTCCATGACCTAGTCTTGTGCAATTTATTTCACTTTAATCTGTCTATCAAACTCGCTGACCTGACAACTTACCAGAAAGGCATTATGTCCTTAAGGAATTGTCAAGATTTTCTAATTAGTACTTACAATGTAAGACAAATAACATTATTTTTTATTTCGTTCTATTTCTTTAACTATACTCAACAAAAATGCAAGACAGTTTATTTTTAATAATAAATGCTATCTAAATCAGTACTGAGCATTTGATAAAACATGTTTATGAAAAGTCGGATTTAAAGGGTTTTTTTTTAACTAATAATGTTTATTTCAATTGATTAAATAACTAAAAATGAAAATTTGTATCCCTGTTTAAATGATTATGTGTGTTTAAGAGAACAAATCGACATGACCTCCTTTTATTGTCACCGCGAACACAAAATTAAGAGTTTAAGTTATCTCGACAAACAATTTACGCGAATCTACTTTTTTCTGAGTCATTCAGTTTGATGAATACTGAGACTAAAAGAATTTTAAATTATAAAGCATTAAAATGCAATATGTTCCCTTTTGGATTTCTCATTTGCGTTTCACGAGTTGTTTACACGTATGATTATTCACTTTAGACACAATTATTGTCATACAAATAACGGTTTTAATTGAGAGACACGCGATAAAAGTGTAACATTTCATGAAAAATATAATTACATTTATGAGTCCGCATTAGTGTTAACCTTATATGTACTGGTTACTTGTAAACGTTTTAATAAAGCAATACATTGAGTCAAAAATGTTAATGTACGATAGTGCTTTAAAAAAACATTTTCGGTTTAACATTATTTTGGCGCACCTTGGGTCGAGATTTAAGTATAATTATATCACGTTGTATCAAGTGTTCAAGTGGCAGTAATAAGACTCACAGGGTGAAGACCGCCGTATGAACACATCTGCGGATGTTTCTAAATTCAAAATTTCACCATTTGCTTGTTAAATGTTGAATTCTGCTTAAGCCGGTGCTAGGGGGCGTAGACGGTAACTTGCACTTTCCAGTACCGTCCATGAACAGGCTCAATCAAACCGAGTCTGAAAACATTTTCAATTTTAGCGTGTTGAAATTTCTTTAGGGATTCTGTTTTTCTCTATGTTACAAAATACTTGTTGGCATATTAACTTTATTATATGTTTAAGAGAATAGTAATAAAAATACAAACAATAAAATTGTAAATTTTACAGCTGACGCTTAACTTGACGCCTGCTGTTGAGAAGTATACAAATCAGGAAAAAAGGGTTATCCCTCCGAAGCATTAGTCACAACAAAATTACATGAAAATTGCCTACTCGGTTTCATTGAGACAGTACACAAGGGTCAATGAAAACCAGCAACATCCATCATGCCCACTAGCACGTAGTTCGTAGTTATAAATAGTAATGCATTTAAGTCTGATGCAAGTGACTCACAGGGGCTTTGATTATTTATTTGTAATCGTTTTCACAAAAAACGGTTATACCTTACGCGTCTATAATTTGTAAGAAGCATTTTCTTTTAGTCCTTGAAACATTTATATATAATTAAATGTCCTTAGCATAAAAATTGTCACGCAGACGAAGAAGTTGTTTTGTCGAAACATTTTACACATTTAAATCTTCTCAAGTGAATTTACTTTTTCAAGTACTTTTGAATGAAAGTTAAATGGGGAAAATAGTTTATTTCAAGTCATAAATTATTGAATCGTTAAGATTTGAAATTCAAGCTGCATAGAAAATACCGGAATTTCAACAAATATGATTTTATTAAGTAACTTCGTTAATTAAAAGTTAAAGTTAGATTAGTCTTTGTAGTTGATATTAACCTGACACAGAGCTTTATACATGTATTCTCATTTCTTTCTTTCTTTCTTTTTTTCTTTCCTTCTTTCTTTCTTTAATTCTGTTTTCCTTGTTTTTTTGTTTTGGTTCAGGTTACTCTGTTCATTGAATGTATCTGTTACTCTGTAATCATTTAATTCATCTGGTAAAAAAACACCTCGATTATTGAATGCTTTGTAATATTGTTGATCTTTACATACATAATGTCTATAATCATCTATTTTCCATTACGTTGTTTTTTTCAGTTGTGTATGGAATAAATGAAAACTATAAAAAAAACAATACAAAATTGAAATAAATGAAATCAGGTTTACGTTTGTTCAGTTTATTCATTCGATCGTTCTCTGCATTTTGTAAAATAAATGATAAAAATATAATAATGAAAATGCATAACTGTAGAAATTAATGTTAACAATATTGACAAAATCCTGGAGTTTTTTTTTTTGTTTTTTTTTTTAATTAATAGACGGTTTCTTAAAAGAATAGAAATGTAAGCTTGTTGTAGGCAATTGTAACTATGGTATAAGAATATAGCACTCTAGATTGAAATTAACACAGCTATTTACTTCAAGATGGAACAATGTCATGACACAATCATTTAAGATATATACGAAACTATGTGCCTTTCTTCCTTTGCTTAAGTTATTATAAAATAAATCGATTATTCAATAAGAAAATACATTGAATAAGAATCATAACAGAAGACAGTTCCTTACACTCCCCATTAGATTATATAAAATGGATGTTTTCTTTTCGAACAGTTTATAGATTTACTGTTCCATTGTTCTCCGGTATTTAAACTGTTGTTTATACACTGCACCATGAAAGCGGATTTCGATTACTTGAAACATATTCGAATTCTCATTGTACAATAATATTACTCCGCAAAATGAAACCAACTGCCATATTACGATCAATATTGTTTTGGCATATCAGAAGTAATTATTCGTTTTATTTTCAAACTTACTTTCTGCTGTATTGGTCAGTAATTATGATAATTGGACATATTACTTCACGATTAATTTTTCCAAGAACAATTTGACCTTAACAATTCAATGTTGATACAACAAGGTATATTTATGTGTTACTTTATAATTGCAAGCAACTCCAGATTGTTTAATTATGCAGATTTAAGATATTTGAAGAGCATCATATGGCGATTCAAACAATTATCTATTAGCGATCCTGTTTCGTCTGCTATTTAAAAGATATTATTTATTATAAGTAAAACACTGTTTTATAGCGCAAATAAGTTATAATACTGTGAAAACATTATGTTCCATTACGCAAAAATACTTTTGTCCAGTAGTGGCATAATATGAAAACATTTATAACATTGTCATTATCGCAAAAAAAATCACTGTGCATCGTAAACATCTATTCTATAGCTTTACCTTTCTTAGGCTATTTGAAGATTATTAATAAAACAATAGTGTTTTAAAAACAAACATGATTAACTTGGATCTTTTCAAAGACAATATTCGATCTTCATAAATCCTAAAACTCGTTATCTGTGTTATGAAAAGTACATGTTGCTTATTTATCAGTTGTTTTACAAATTGAGCTGAATTGTATATTTAATTAAAAAAAGGACCATTATAACACTCGTTGATCAACGACAGATAAGAATAGAATAATGACTGCATAAAATGCGAAATGGCTGCCCTAATCTTTGAATGAATTGAACATGGCGATGTTTTTCTGAAGGTATGTTTAGACTGTTATGCAAGTCACGTGGATTATTGGTCATGAACTAGACTGAAGTATGGGAGCCAATATAAAATAAAATAAAAAAGTTATTCGAACATTGACTTAAACACCCAACAATTACATGTGGATTGGCAAAATGCGGCATTAAACGATCAAATTTAATCCCAATTTATGATGCGCTTTATATTTACCTCAAATTAGGTTGTTACTTAAAAACACAATGCAAATTGAATAATGTCATGGTACCATGACTTCAAAACAATGTTTTTTTAAACATACTTCTTATACAAAAACATTGTTCTCGTATTCAAGTTGAATCATCATTTTTGAAAATATGTCTTGCTGTTCCAATGCTTTGTAACAATTTTAAGCATATAATCTACTATATTGCATTTTGTGTTACGCATTATTTGAAATGTTAGACAACGTGAGACGATATTGTCTTTCTTTACCTCAGGAGCATTAAAGTTAATTTCTTACAAGCACCTTGCAGCTGACAGGATTGTTCAGTCTGAAAGCACCCATACATTGTTTTGTATTTAAATAACATTGTGCTCGGGTTTTAGTTGAATCATCATTTTTGAAATATGTCTTGCTGTTGCAATGCTTTGTAACAGTTTTAAGCATATAAACTTCTATATTGCACTATGTGCTACACTTTATTTGAAATTTAAACAACGTGAGGCGATACTGTCTTCATTTACAACAGGACCGATACATTTAATGCTAACAAGCACCTTGCAGCTTACAAGACATTCAGTCTGAAAGGATACATACATTGTATTGACGTATTAAAATAAATGACGGCTAAAGCATTTGAGAACATTTACTAACACACACATTATGTATAAAACTGCGTGTTTCAAGGCGGAACTTGCTATATTTGTCAGTTAAAGATAGACATCGCTATTAGAATGCTTCCTAGTGAATGACGTGCGATATGTATTTTTGTGAGTAATAAATACTTGTATATACCAAACCCAATAATAATTGCCGTCGTTCCTAGATAAATTTGATTAACTAATCCTTAGATTAAAAAATAGAATGAAGTAAAAATAATTAATTTATATTGATAGTAAAACAGTAAAACAGTAATTATGTTATGTATGGTTTTACAGACGGCTTTCGTTTTTTGCAGAAAGAAATTCGATGTCGGTTTTTTATATCATTGTCCTAAACGCTTAACTATGTAATTTCTTTTTATATTGTTTTGATTTCATGAGATTTCATCGTTAATTTTCTCATGTAGTTTCTTGAGAGTTTCATAGTAATTGAATAGTTAATTATCTGCTATAATAGTAACAGATACTCCCCTTCCTTGCACCGCTATTGTGGCTTGATGCCAGCACTATTAAGTGTTGAAAATTGAATACCGCTCAAGCCGATGCTAGGAGGCGTGAGGGATGTTTGCACGTATTCATTACACCTCATGTACAGACTCAATCAAACCGAGTCTGCAATTCTCTTGTAATGTTGTTGTGATTAATGCTTCTGAGGGATCATTTTGTTTCCAGATTTTTATACATCACAACAGCAGGTGCCAAGTGCTGTGTGGCAGCTGTAAAAAAGTTGCCCGTACATCACTTCAGTGTTCTTATATTTTTCTGGTCCTTCGAGATCATTGATACCAGCACTATAAAGTGTTGAGAATTGAGTACCGCTCAAGCTGGTAATACGGAGCGTGAGGGATGTTGCACGTATTCATTATGCCTCATGTACAGATTCAATTAACCGAGTCTGCTGTTCTTTTGTTATTTTATTGTGATTAATGCTTCTGAGGGATCACATTGTTTCCAGAATTTTTTACCAATTATTCTGTGTGGCAGCTTATTACAAGGGCATTATGTTTTGTAAGTGCTGCTGTTCCATGTTAATAATTTATATCATATTTCCAAAGAAGTTGGGGTTAATATAAAGCTCGGTGTACATAATTGCATGCTTGTATTGTTGTTATGTGTATCTCTTTTAAATAAACAAATAATTTGTTCTTAAAATTTGTATGATCAATCACTTGATCATAAATACGCATAAACATAAACATACATACATGTATATTTTAAACTTAAGTTTTTTATTATTCGGCAGACTATAATTGCAAAATCATTACAGAAAGTACACCAAATGATGTTGTTTGTTTACTCAATGGAAAATAGTGTCTTTTGATATTGTATTTGAATTAAAAGTATGAATTACATAACACAAACCACTCTTTGATGCATTTAATATGAGCAAAATCTTAAAATTATGAAGTGTATTTGCTGACAATCAAATATCAATCCGGTAGAGATCTAATTGATAATCTATTAGGTCATTAGCAACATGACAAATTCTATGGAAATCAAAGTCACCATTAAAAGCAAACATTCCGTTTCATCGGCTATCTTTAAGCTTATGACTTATGTTTATGTAACATTATCATTTAATTGTTTCCATTTTTTCTTTTAGATCTTCTGTTTGATACATTACAATCCGATATAATGCAAAAACGTAACTCATTTTAAATATATCGCCTTCAGTATGATAACATGTTTTGATTAATAAAAAACTAAACACACTAATAGCCAACGACCTGAGATAAGCATCGTATACGTCACTGATAAGAGACCTGTTCTAAAAATAGCCACATATCGTAAGTTTCGGACAATCTACATGTACATTATACAAGATAATGGTTACGAATACTTTTATTCACATTTCTCTCAATGAAAATGATATTCCTTGAGTTAAACTTGCGTAAAACATGATTGAGAAGCTTCGTATGTACAACTACGATGATTATTTAAAAACATATGGAAAATAAAGATGGTGAAAAGAAATTACTTTTGGGGCATTATACTTTCCCTGCATGTCAATTTGAGAAAAATGCGCATGGCAATTTGTTTTTGTTTCACTATTTATCAACATTTGAAATGGTGAGATGATGTTGTATGATTTTAAGAATCTGGGACTAAAAATGAAAGTGTATCTTTCTGTCCCAGATATATACGAAATTGTGTTTGTATTTAAAATACGTAGATTGGAGATGTCATGAATCTATCGACCAAAGTGCTACAAGCATTAGATTAATGATTAATATCTTAATTGTTTGATAATTTTAGAATAAGCAAACCCTGAATTTTGCCTACTTTTACCTAATAAAAAATGCCGATTCTAGTATTTATTTTATTAGAAATAATGTAACGTACATGCATGCTTGCATGTATAATTAAACTTAATTGACAATCAATTGGGGTCCGTGATTAAGCATACGCGTGTACACAGTTTACGTATAGACAATAAAACAGAAGTCATTTGTATTTTTATTTCCCTTGAATATCATATGTCTTACACAAAATATTTGTTGTAAACTCATCGACATTTACTGGTGCATTTTTTAAACTTTTTTTTATTAACAAGGTATAAAGATGTATTTAAAGACCAGAGCAGACCGTGACATATGTTTAAATGTAACTTAAAAGTACAGTGTTCAGTTGTCCCTTTTTCTTTTCACACTAAATTCCATTTCCAACTTGTTTGCTTTCTACAATTGTATACAATTTCTTAAAATATTGCATGTAAACAAAGTAAATGCCTGCTGATTAACATCATGTGTAATGTGTACTCCCTAATCGCTTGTCCGAAAGTCAGTACAGGTGATGAAGTTGTGATTAGGTAAAATCTATTTTTAGAACAGTGAAAGCCTATTTAAGTATTAGTTGTCACAACTGTAGTAGATATATACACGTCTTTAAGAAGAGACAATGTGTTTCCAGCTACAACAAAAACGGTAAGGTTTCAAAATTGTACATACATAACACTTTCTTCAGACGATAATTTTCTAGTTACTTTTATCACCTGTAACACATAATGTATTGTAGGATCTGATTAATGCAAACAATACAATTTCAATGCATTTGAGCCTTAAAGCAGTTAGATTCTGATGGGTTTTCACTGAAACCGCTACGATATAAATGTTCAAAATGTTATATATTAAGCAAAATAGGATTATTGTTCAATAGGTAATAAAAATGCTTCTTTATGCGACAATTTGTTCAAACAAAATTTGCCAATATGTCCTTGTCTGAGTTAGATCAACTCATCATCTGCTCTTAGGGTTTTTTATTTTTATTTGCCTTAAACCTGTCCAGCACTATTCTTGTCAATGAGGCACATTAATAAAAAAGGAGATAATTTGTTAACAAGGTTTTCAAAGACGGTAAAAATCATTATTAACCCATTTGACATGTATGTTTTCTTGCTTAGGGGGTTAAACTAAACAGCTTGTTAAGCACTAGGGAAAAAAACTTTTATGTTTTATGTTATTACTGAAAGTAGTATTGCAATGTGAGTAATCAAAGTAATGAGTAGAAAAATAATTAATATTCTATCATTTAAAATCGATATATAACAATAGTTAAAACAATTATCATTTACATGATATAAATATAGTGCAATAAAAGATCGCTTCAGAAAAAGCTATTCATTTACTAAAATGACAATAGCTAGGAAGCCTTCCCTCTGTCTAAACCAACCAACCGGAAACTTGTGTTATATGATTGAGTCTTACATACATACCATTTTATCGTTAACTATTAATGACGGACATGTCTTTGTTTTGAAACTTTAAAGATAAACAAAAAGTATCAGTTTAGTTTTTCTTTATTTTTTAGCATATTTGTGGGGAAGACGAAACTTAAGAACATTTTATAGATGTTAAATAGTTGTACAATCATTGGAACCATTTGCTTATTTCACATCAAATAGGAAAACATTCGTTTAAAGTTTTTTAAGAGTTTGCCAATCGTTAGAGTATCGTAATATAAGAATGTTTAAAGTGAATAGATAAATTAACATTATTATTTAGATCCATGAACAGAGCTATCATTCACATCATTACATTTAATTACACCGGTTTTGTTGTTGTTGTTGTTGCTGTTTACTTACTTTTGATTTTAGTTCTAACTTCTGATAAAAATACGATTTTGAATGTATTGTTTCGTGATTAGTTTTAGGTCTAGTTGTTGATTCTTTTTTATATCCCTGAAATAAGTACAATATTTAAACATATTATCACAAAGGTTTTTTATAAACCCCATTTGTCCTAATGACGCTCTCTATAATCATCATCATGTGATAAAAGTCTTTGCTGTCAATTGATAATTGCTTTGCTACGTGTATAATTAAGTAAATATCACATTTATGGCTCTTTATGGCTCCCCTATGATGCAGTTTCTCTGAATTGTTGTTATCAACTGAATGTTTTGTCACGGATTTCAATGTTGTTACTTCAATTTATGAAGGCCCTAATGAGAAAGCTATTATGTAGACATTTCAATGTAAGACATTATTTTGTTTTTTGCCATTTGAAATGAAAATATCCATTACATGAATTTGCAAATATTATTTCTCCCAAATGAATTTCTTACATAAAGACGCATAAGGTTTATGGATGAAAGATCGATACGGACTGGAAAACAAATCAGATAAAGTTTCTGTGAAGTATAGTTGTGAACAATAATCAAAGTAAATTCCGAACAAATATTTTCTGCAATATGTTATACATAGATGTGTTTAAGTATTTTGCACGGAAATCAAAATAACGTTTTGACTTTGTTTTTCTTACGACAAGGTATTCCACATTAAGCGCCCTCTTCTTCAGTTGGTAAGTTTTTCACATGTTCTACATACATCATAACAACTTATTTATTAAACATATGCTTTTTTTTCTGTACAACACAGAAAAAATATTCATGTCTACAGCTTAATATTTCTTGCATAACAGACTGGCGTTTCCGTGAGTTTTACCCATGCCAGAAATTTCATCTGGCATGGGGGGTGCCAGATGAGTCGCGCGCCAAACAACAACGTCATTTTTGCGCGCTTTATGAATGAACCGCGTTAAAATGACGACGTTTTAGAAGGGAAATATGTGCTTAGGATGACGTCATTTCGCCGTTGTTATTTAAGTTTTAAGTTCATGCGATATTGTAAGAAAATAGTTATGGATGAAATGACTCTAATTTCCATGAACATATATCATATTGAGGTAAACTTTTTTAAATATGAAATAATATGGCATAATATGCAAGAAAAAATATCTAACATATGTTTGCGGTTCGGATCGGAATATCCGTCCCTCGGGAACCCGCCCATGGGCGGTAACTCGGCAAGCCTCGTTACCGCCCAATGGGCGGGTCCCCTCGGGACGGATATTCCGGTCCGAACCGCAACATATGACAGATATTATTAATCTTAAATGCTTATTTGTTATATCCTTCTTCAAGGTAACTGACCTGCAAGTAAATCTTGGTAAGTCCAAATGAATCTTTGTTTACTTATTGAATAAACGAAGACTGTACATGCAATTTCTAAAGGATAATGCTTAAAGAAAGAACACTTTTGACATGTCCACCTAGTAATTATATAGGTAAAACGTTCTTGTTTATTGTTCAAGATGAAACATTAAACCACAACATGCTGCTATTTTTAGGTTTGTTTTACAATAAATAGTAGTTAACTGGTTCACGAATCAAAATATTTTAATTAAACAGTTATATGTTTTCCCCTTCAACACAGTGAAAATATTCATGTCTGAGGCTTAATATGTCTGAAATGCTTATTCATTATGTCTTTCCTCAGGGTAACTGACCTGCAAGTAAATCTTGGTAAGTCCAAATGAATCTTTGTTTACTAATTGAATAAATGAAGACTTTATTTGCAATTTCTTAAGGATAATTCTTAAAGAAAGAAGAAATCCTGACATGTCCATTTTGTAATCATATAGGTCAAACGTTATTTATTCATGTTCAAGATAAAACATTTCACCACGGCATGTTGTTGTTTATAATTTCTTTATGATAAAAAGTAGTTAACGGTTTTAGGAAACAAAATATTTTAACGAAGTTGGTTGAATGTCATTATTCTGATAATGAGCATAATATTATGTAAACACTTAAATTCGTGAATAAAAGGACAAAACCACTCTTGGTGGTGAGCTAGTTTTTCAACAACAGGATTTATGTGCCTTAAAACGATACATTATTATTGGAATTAAACATGAACAGAAAATTCTCACTAACCAGATAGAAAATTCCGTAAATGTTACTAAAATAGAGGTGTTGGATAGTCTTATCTCACATGGGCTTTTCTCACACTCAACGTTCAGCACTTCTAAAAACGTATTCCTACACATACGCGATTCACTCCTATTTTAACAAAAATGAAACGTCAAAAGGTTAAAATGTATAAAAATATGTGAGCTAATCTATTAAATTGTCTACGGAATCAAAATAGATTGATATTAACTTTCACACTGCAATGAGTCCTACTCTACCTAGGTCCTCCCTTTTCAATATCGATATGTTAGTAAAAATAGCACAATTTAAAATATCGCAAAATTCTTCGTATAATCGGATATTATGACATTTGCCTGAAGAACATCCATGTTTTCTGATATGATAACGATGCTTCTTGATGACGAATCTCATTTTGATATATTTTAATTGAATATTCGGCCAAAAAAACCGTATAAGTAAAAAAATCTTTGCAAACGGTAAACGCTTTTTTGTCAACACTTATATTATGACCTTTTCCGACTTTAACATTGATGTTTTTTTATTTTGATAAGGGGTCTCATATGAATTTATTTTCATTGAATTTTTCACTTGATCAGTAGAATTTTTTGCGGACGTACGTCTAAGCCCCGCCCAGCTTTTCAACACTATGTACGTTGTAATGCGCGTAGCAAGTAGTTTCACTGATATTTATTGTGTCCACGTGAGTGAGAAAAATAATCAATCATTGGGTTAGATAGAGGATAGGAAACTCCCAACCCTCGGGCTTTCGGTTTCATCGGGAACTCGCCAAGGCTCGTTCCCGATGGAACTGCTCACCCTCGGGTTGGAATTATCCTATCTTCCATCTAACCCAATGATTCTATTATGACTAATTCTTAACAGTTGAAATTGATTATGCAAACCACAAAAAAGCAAATATGGAGAGTGTATATTTATCATATACATGTAATTATGAAAATGTAAAAAATTCTAAATTAAAATGTGAATCTATAAAATATTTTCTTCATTTCCAAAATTTACGTTTTTTGTTCAGATTATAATTGCAGATAAGTTCCTGAAAACGTTATCTGAAAACACAGTTTAAAAAAAACCACACACACACACACAAACCAAAAAAAAAAAGAAATAAAAAAACACACACAAAAAAAAAGCACACACAAAAACGCTGTAGCCATTTAGATTCTTACAATTTTAGTTCTTAATAAACCGTTTTTACGTCAATCTTGCACCTATTGAATAATACGAGATTACATGTAAAATGTTTTGAGATATTTTTTTAAATTGTCATGTAAATTACTTTTATCAGCAAATCTGATTAATTGTATATTGATGATACAATTAAAGAACCAAATCAACTAAAGTTCTCTGACAAATGATTGTTACTTATGATATTTGCTTTTATTACTTTATTGGTCCAATAAATTATAAACTCCTCTTTATAAAAAAAAGAAACTTTTTGGA